>NW_026894049.1:0-215858 GCF_032452875.1 Bos javanicus | reverse complement strand
GATCAGTGCATGATAGCCACGTGATCAGTGCATGATCAGTCACATGATCAGTGCATGATCATCACGTGATCAGTGCATGGGCAGTCATGTGATCAGTGCATGATGATAGACGTGATCAGTGCATGATCTGGTCTCGTGACTGGGTGCATGAGCACATGTGATCAGTGCATGATCAGTCACGTGATCAGTGTATGATCATTCACGTGATCTGTGCATGGTAGCTACATGATCATTGCATGATCAGCCACGTGATCAGTGCATGATAGCCACGTGATCACTGCATGATCAGTCACGTGATCAGTGCATGATCAGTCACGTGACCAGTACATGATAGCATGTGATCAGTGCATGATCAGCCACGGATCAGTGCATGATAGCCACGTGATCAGTGCATGATCAGTCACGTGATTAGTGCATGATTAGCCACGTGATCAGTGCATGATCAGCTTATGTGTGATCAGTGCATGATCAGGCACGTGATCAGTGCATGATCAGCCACGTGATCAGTGCATGATAGCCACGTGATCAGTGCATGATCAGCCATGTGATCAGTGCCTGATCAGTCACGTGATCAGTGCATGATCAACTGTGATCAGTGCATGATCAGCCACGTGATCAGTGCATGATCAGTCACGTGATCAGTGCATGATCAGTCACATGATCAGTACATGGTAGCACGTGATCATTGCATGATCAGCCACGTGATCAGTGCATGATAGCCACGTGATCAGTGCATGATCAGCCACGTGATCAGTGCATGATCAGTCACGTGATCAGTGCATGATGAAGCCATGTGATCAGTGCATGATAGCGCACGTGATCAGTGCATGATCAGTCACGTGATCAGTGCATGATCAGCCACGTGATCAGTGCATGATCAGCCACGTGATCAGTGCATGATCAGTCACGTGATCAGTGCATGATCATCACGTGATCAGTGTATGATCAGCCACGTGAACAGTGCATGCTCAGTCACGTGATCAGGGCCTGCTGAGCTGCGTGATTACTGTCTGCTCATCTGCTTGACAATTGCCAGCTGAGCTGCACGATTCCTGCCTGTCATCTGCTTGACAATTGCCACCTGTGCTGCGTAATTCCTGCCTGCTCAGCTGCTTGATTATTGCCAGCTGAGCAGCATGATTCTCACAGCTGAGTTCCATGATTATAGCCTGCTGATTGATTCCTGCCTACTCAGCTCTTTGTTCATTGCCTCCAGAGGCACATGATCAGTGTATGATAGCAAACATGATCAGCACATGATCAGTCACATGATCAGTGCATGATAAGCCACGTGATCAGTGCATGATCAATTATGTGATCAGTGCATGATCAGTCACGTGACCAGTACATGGTAGCTGCGTGATCAGTGCATGATCAGCCACGTGATCAGTGCATGATAGCCACGTGATCAGTGCATGATCAGTCACGTGATCAGTGCATGATCAGTCACGTGATCAGTGCATGATCAGTCACGTGATCAGTGCATGATCAGCCACGTGATCAGTGCATGATCAGTCACGTGATAGTGCATGATCAGCCACGTGATCAGTGCATGATAGCCACGTGATCAGTGCATGATCAGTCACGTGATCAGTGCATGATCAGTCACGTGATCAGTGCATGATCAGCCACGTGATCAGTGCATGATAGCCACGTGATCAGTGCATGATCAGCCACGTGATCAGTGCATGATCAGTCACGTGATCAGTGCATGATAGCCACGTGATCAGTGCATGATCAGCCACGTGATCAGTGCATGATCAGCCACGTGATCAGTGCATGATCAGTCACGTGATCAGTGCATGATCATCCACGTGATCAGTGCATGATCAGCACGTGATCAGTGCATGATCAGCCACGTGATCAGTGCATGCTCAGTCACGTGATCAGGGCCTGCTGAGCTGCGTGATTACTGTCTGCTCATCTGCTTGACAATTGCCAGCTGAGCTGCACGATTCCTGCCTGTCATCTGCTTGACAATTGCCAGCTGTGCTGCGAATTCCTGCCTGCTCAGCTGCTTGATTATTGCCAGCTGAGCAGCATGATTCCTCACACCTGAGTTCCATGATTATTGCCTGCTGACTGTTTGATTCGTGCCTACTCAGCTCTTTGTTTATTGCCTCCAGAGGCACATGATCAGTGTATGATAGCAAACATGATCAGCGCATGATCAGTCACATGATCAGCGCCATTAAGTCACGTGATCACTACATGATAGTCATGTGATCAGTCCATGCTCAGTCACGTGATCAGTGCATGATCAGCCACGTGATCAGTGCATGATCTGTCACATGATTAGTGTATGATCATCCACGTGATCAGTGCATGGGCAGTCATGTGATCAGTGCATGATATAGACGTGATCAGTGCATGATCAGTCACCTGATCAGTGTATGATCATTCACGTGACCTGTACATGGTAGCTACATGATCATTGCATGATCAGCCACGTGAGTAGTGCATGATAGCCACGTGATCAGTGCATGATCAGTCACGTGATCAGTGCATGATCAGTCATGTGACCAGTACATGGTAGCTGCGTGATCATGCATGATCAGCCACGTGATCAGTGCATGATAGCCACGTGATCAGTGCATGATCAGACACGTGATCAGTGCATGATCAGTCACGTGATCAGTGCATGATCAGCCACGTGATCAGTGCATGATCAGGCACGTGATCAGTGCATGATCAGCCACGTGATCAGTGCATGATAGCCACGTGATCAGTGCATGATCAGTCACGTGATCAGTGCATGATCAGTCACGTGATCAGTGCATGATCAGCCACGTGATCAGTGCATGATCAGCCACGTGATCAGTGCATGATCAGTCACGTGATCAGTGCATGATCAGCCACGTGATCAGTGCATGATAGCCACGTGATCAGTGCATGATCAGCCACGTGATCAGTGCATGATCAGTCACGTGATCAGTGCATGATCAGCCACGTGATCAGTGCATGATCAGTCACGTGATCAGTGCATGATCAGCCACGTGATCAGTGCATGATAGCCACGTGATCAGTGCATGATCAGTCACGTGATCAGTGCATGATAGCCACGTGATCAGTGCATGATAGCCACGTGATCAGTGCATGATCAGTCACGTGATCAGTGCATGATCAGTCACGTGATCAGTGCATGATCAGCCACGTGATCAGTGCATGTCAGTCACGTGATCAGTGCATGATAGCCACGTGATCAGTGCATGATCAGTCCCGTGATCAGTGCATGATCAGCCACGTGATCAGTGCATGATAGCCACGTGATCAGTGCATGATCAGTCACGTGATCAGTGCATGATCAGCCACGTGATCAGTGCATGATCAGCCACGTGATCAGTGCATGATATCACGTGATCAGTGCATGATCAATCACGTGATCAGTGCATGATCAGCCACGTGATCAGTGCATGATCAGTCACGTGATCAGTGCATGATCAGCCACGTGATCAGTGCATGCTCAGTCACGTGATCAGTGCATGCTGAGCTGCGTGATTACTGTCTGCTCATCTGCTTGACAATTGCCAGCTGTGCTGCGTAATTCCTGCCTGCTCAGCTGCTTGATTATTGCCAGCTGAGCAGCATGATTTCTCAGCTGAGTTCCATGATTATAGCCTGCTGACTGATTCGTGCCTACTCAGCTCTTTGTTCATTGCCTCCAGAGGCACATGATCAGTGTATGATACCAAACATGATCAGTGCATGATCAGTCACATGATCAGTGCATGATAAGCCACGTGATCAGTGCATGATCAGTCACGTGATCAGTGCATGATCAGTCACGTGATCAGTGCATGATCAGCCACGTGATCAGTGCATGATCAGCCACGTGATCAGTGCATGATAGCCACGTGATCAGTGCATGATCAGTCACGTGATCAGTGCATGATCAGCCACGTGATCAGTGCATGATCAGCCACGTGATCAGTGCATGATCAGTCACGTGATCAGTGCATGATCAGTCACGTGATCAGTGTATGATCAGCCACGTGAACAGTGCATGCTCAGTCACGTGATCAGGGCCTGCTGAGCTGCGTGATTACTGTCTGCTCATCTGCTTGACAATTGCCAGCTGAGCTGCACGATTCCTGCCTGTCATCTCTTGACAATTGCCAGCTGTGCTGCGTAATTCCTGCCTGCTCAGCTGCTTGATTATTGCCAGCTGAGCAGCATGATTCTCAGAGCTGAGTTCCATGATTATAGCCTGCTGACTGATTCCTGCCTACTCAGCTCTTTGTTCATTGCCTCCAGAGGCACATGATCAGTGTATGATAGCCAAACATGATCAGTGCATGATCAGTCACATGATCAGTGCATGATAAGCCACGTGATCAGTGCATGATCAGTTACGTGATCAGTGCATGATCAGTCACGTGACAGTGCATGGTAGCCACGTGATCAGTGCATGATCAGCCACGTGATCAGTGCATGATAGCCACGTGATCAGTGCATGATCAGTCACGTGATCAGTGCATGATCAGTCACGTGATCAGTGCATGATAGTCCCGTGATCAGTGCATGATCAGTCACGTGATAGTGCATGATCAGCCACGTGATCAGTGCATGATAGCCACGTGATCAGTGCATGATAGCCACGTGATCAGTGCATGATCAGTCACGTGATCAGTGCATGATCAGTCACGTGATAGTGTGTGATCAGCCACGTGATCAGTGCATGATGAGCCACGTGATCAGTGCATGATCAATTACGTGATCAGTGCATGATCAGTCACGTGATCAGTGCATGGTAGCACGTGATCAGTGCATGATCAGCCACGTGATCAGTGCATGATAGCCACGTGATCAGTGCATGATCAGTCACGTGATCAGTGCATGATCAGTCACGTGATCAGTGCATGATCAGTCACGTGATCAGTGCATGATCAGTCACGTGATCAGTATATGGTAGCTACGTGATCAGTGCATGACAGCCACGTGATCAGTGCATGATAGCCACGTGATCAGTGCATGATCAGTTACGTGATCAGTGTATGATCAGCCACGTGATCAGTGCATGAGTGCCACGTGATCAGTGCATGATAGTCACGTGACAGTGTGTGATCAGCCACGTGATCAGTGCATGATCAGCCACGTGATCAGTGCATGATCAGCCACGTGATCAGTGCATGATCAGTCACGTGATCAGTGCATGATCAGCCACGTGATCAGTGCATGATAGCCACGTGATCAGTGCATGATCAGTCACGTGATCAGTGCATGATCAGTCACGTGATCAGTGCATGATCAGCCACGTGATCAGTGCATGATCAGTCACGTGATCAGTGCATGATCAGCCACGTGATCAGTGCATGATAGCCACGTGATCAGTGCATGATCAGTCACGTGATCAGTGCATGATCATCCACGTGATCAGTGCATGATCAGTCATGTGATCAGTGCATGATATAGACGTGATCAGTGCATGATCAGTCACGTGATCAGTGCATGATAGCCACGTGATCAGTGCATGATCAGTCACGTGATCAGTGCATGATCATTCACGTGACCAGTACATGGTAGCTACATGATCATTGCATGATCAGCCACGTGATCAGTGCATGATAGCCACGTGATCAGTGCATGATCAGTCACGTGATCAGTGCATGATCAGTCACGTGATCAGTACATGGTAGCTGCGTGATCATGCATGATCAGCCACGTGATCAGTGCATGATAGCCACGTGATCAGTGCATGATCAGTCACGTGATCAGTGCATGATCAGTCACGTGATCAGTGCATGATCAGCCACGTGATCAGTGCATGATCAGTCACGTGATCAGTGCATGATCAGCCACGTGATCAGTGCATGATAGCCACGTGATCAGTGCATGATCAGTCACGTGATCAGTGCATGATCAGTCACGTGATCAGTGCATGATCAGCCACGTGATCAGTGCATGATCAGCCACGTGATCAGTGCATGATCAATCACGTGATCAGTGCATGATCAGTCACGTGATCAGTGCATGGTAGCTACGTGATCAGTGCATGATCAGCCACGTGATCAGTGCATGATAGCCACGTGATCAGTGCATGATCAGCCACGTGATCAGTGCATGATCAGTCACGTGATCAGTGCATGTGAAGTCATGTATCAGTGCATGATAGCCCGTGATCAGTGCATGATCAGTCCCGTGATCAGTGCATGATCAGCCACGTGATCAGTGCATGATCAGCCACGTGATCAGTGCATGATCAGTCACGTGATCAGTGCATGATCATCACGTGATCAGTGTATGATCAGCCACGTGAACAGTGCATGCTCAGTCACGTGATCAGGGCCTGCTGAGCTGCGTGATTACTGTCTGCTCATCTGCTTGACAATTGCCAGCTGAGCTGCACGATTCCTGCCTGTCATCTGCTTGACAATTGCCAGCTGTGCTGCGTAATTCCTGCCTGCTCAGCTGCTTGATTATTGCCAGCTGAGCAGCATGATTTCTCACAGCTGAGTTCCATGATTATTGCCTGCTGACTGATTCGTGCCTACTCAGCTCTTTGTTCATTGCCTCCAGAGGCACATGATCAGTGTATGACACCAAACATGATCAGTGCATGATCAGTCACATGATCAGTGCATGATAAGCCACGTGATCAGTGCATGATCAGTCATGTGATCAGTGCATGATCAGTCATGTGATCAGTGCATGATAGCCACGTGATCAGTGCATGATCAGCCACGTGATCAGTGCATGATAGCCACGTGATCAGTGCATGATCAGTCACGTGATCAGTGCATGATCAGTCACGTGATCAGTGCATGATCAGTCACGTGATCAGTGCATGATAGCCACGTGATCAGTGCATGATCAGTCACGTGATAGTGTGATCAGCCACGTGATCAGTGCATGATAGCCACGTGATCAGTGCATGATCAGTCACGTGATCAGTGCATGATCAGTCACGTGATAGTGTGTGATCAGCCACGTGATCAGTGCATGATGAGCCACGTGATCAGTGCATGATCAATTACGTGATCAGTGCATGATCAGTCACGTGATCAGTGCATGATAGCACGTGATCAGTGCATGATCAGCCACGTGATCAGTGCATGATAGCCACGTGATCAGTGCATGATCAGTCACGTGATCAGTGCATGATCAGTCACGTGATCAGTGCATGATCAGTTACGTGATCAGTGCATGATCAGTCACGTGATCAGTACATGGTAGCTACGTGATCATTGCATGATCAGCCACGTGATCAGTGCATGATAGCCACGTGATCAGTGCATGATCAGTCACGTGATCAGTGTATGATCAGCCACGTGATCAGTGCATGAGTGCCACGTGATCAGTGCATGATAGTCACGTGATCAGTGTGATCAGCCACGTGATCAGTGCATGATCAGCCACGTGATCAGTGCATGATCAGCCACGTGATCAGTGCATGATCAGTCACGTGATCAGTGTATGATCAGCCACGTGATCAGTGCATGATCAGCCACGTGATCAGTGCATGATCAGCCACGTGATCAGTGCATGATCAGTTACGTGAGCAGTGTATGATCAGCCACGTGATCAGTGCATGGTCAGACACGTGAACAGTGTATGATCAGCCACGTGATCAGTGCATGATATCCAAGTGATCAGTGCATGATCAATCACGTGATCAGTGTATGATCAGCCACGTGAACAGTGCATGCTCAGTCACGTGATCTGGGCCTGCTGAGCTGCGTGATTACTGTCTGCTCATCTGCTTGACAATTGCCAGCTGAGCTGCACGATTCCTGCCTGTCATCTGCTTGACAATTGCCAGCTGTGCTGCGTAATTCCTGCCTGCTCAGCTGCTTGATTATTGCCAGCTGAGCAGCATGATTCCTCACACTGAGTTCCATGATTATTGCCTGCTGACTGTTTGATTCGTGCCTACTCAGCTCTTTGTTTATTGCCTCCAGAGGCACATGATCAGTGTATGATAGCAAACATGATCAGCGCATGATCAGTCACATGATCAGCGCCATTAAGTCACGTGATCACTACATGATAGTCATGTGATCAGTCCATGCTCAGTCACGGTATCAGTGCATGATCAGCCACGTGATCAGTGCATGATCTGTCACATGATTAGTGTATGATCATCCACGTGATCAGTGCATGGGCAGTCATGTGATCAGTGCATGATATAGACGTGATCAGTGCATGATCAGTCACGTGATCAGTGCATGATAGCCACGTGATCAGTGCATGATCAGTCACCTGATGGGTGTATGATCATTCACGTGACCTGTACATGGTAGCTACATGATCATTGCATGATCAGCCACGTGAGTAGTGCATGATAGCCACGTGATCACTGCATGATCAGTCACGTGATCAGTGCATGATCAGTCATGTGACCAGTACATGGTAGCTGCGTGATCATGCATGATCAGCCACGTGAGCAGTGCATGATAGCCACGTGATCAGTGCATGATCAGTCACGTGATCAGTGCATGATCAGTCACGTGATCAGTGCATGAGTGCCACGTGATCAGTGCATGATAGTCACGTGATCAGTGCATGATCAGCCACGTGATCAGTGCATGATCAGTCACGTGATCAGTGCATGATCAGTCACGTGATCAGTACATGATAGCTACGTGATCAGTGCATGATCAGCCACGTGATCAGTGCATGATAGCCACGTGATCAGTGCATGATCAGTCACGTGATCAGTGCATGATCAGTCACGTGACCAGTGCATGGTAGCTACGTGATCATGCATGATCAGCCACGTGATCAGTGCATGATAGCCACGTGATCAGTGCATGATCAGTTACGTGATCAGTGTATGATCAGCCACGTGATCAGTGCATGAGTGCCACGTGATCAGTGCATGATATGTCACGTGACAGTGTGTGATCAGCCACGTGATCAGTGCATGATCAGCCACGTGATCAGTGCATGATAGCCACGTGATCAGTGCATGATCAGTTACGTGAGCAGTGTATGATCAGCCACGTGATCAGTGCATGGTCAGACACGTGAACAGTGTATGATCAGCCACGTGATCAGTGCATGATATCCAAGTGATCAGTGCATGATCATCACGTGATCAGTGTATGATCAGCCACGTGAACAGTGCATGCTCAGTCACGTGATCAGGGCCTGCTGAGCTGCGTGATTACTGTCTGCTCATCTGCTTGACAATTGCCAGCTGAGCTGCATGATTCCTGCCTGTCATCTGCTTGACAATTGCCAGCTGAGCAGCATGATTCCTCACACCTGAGTTCCATGATTATTGCCTGCTGACTGTTTGATTCGTGCCTACTCAGCTCTTTGTTTATTGCCTCCAGAGGCACATGATCAGTGTATGATAGCAAACATGATCAGTGCATGATCAGTCACATGATCAGCGCCATTAAGTCACGTGATCACTACATGATAGTCATGTGATCAGTCCATGCTCAGTCACGGTATCAGTGCATGATCAGCCACGTGATCAGTGCATGATCAGCCACGTGATCAGTGCATGATAGCCATGTGATCAGTGCATGATTTATCACGTGATCAGTGCATGATCAGTCACGTGATCAGTGCATGATCAGCCACGTGATCAGTGCATGATCAGTCACCTGATGGGTGTATGATCAGTCACGTGACCAGTACATGGTAGCTACATGATCATTGCATGATCAGCCACGTGAGTAGTGCATGATAGCCACGTGATCAGTGCATGATCAGTCACGTGATCAGTGCATGATCAGTCATGTGACCAGTACATGGTACCTGCGTGATCATGCATGATCAGCCACGTGATCAGTGCATGATAGCCACGTGATCAGTGCATGATCAGTCACGTGATCAGTGCATGATCAGTCACGTGATCAGTGCATGATCAGCCACGTGATCAGTGCATGATCAGTCACGTGATCAGTGCATGATCAGCCACGTGATCAGTGCATGATAGCCACGTGATCAGTGCATGATCAGCCACGTGATCAGTGCATGATCAGTCACGTGATCAGTGCATGATCAGTCACGTGATCAGTGCATGATCAGCCACGTGATCAGTGCATGTCAGTCATGTATCAGTGCATGATAGCCCGTGATCAGTGCATGATCAGTCCCGTGATCAGTGCATGATCAGCCACGTGATCAGTGCATGATCAGCCACGTGATCAGTGCATGATCAGTCACGTGATCAGTGCATGATCAGTCACGTGATCAGTGTATGATCAGCCACGTGAACAGTGCATGCTCAGTCACGTGATCAGGGCCTGCTGAGCTGCGTGATTACTGTCTGCTCATCTGCTTGACAATTGCCAGCTGAGCTGCACGATTCCTGCCTGTCATCTGCTTGACAATTGCCAGCTGTGCTGCGTAATTCCTGCCTGCTCAGCTGCTTGATTATTGCCAGCTGAGCAGCATGATTCTCACAGCTGAGTTCCATGATTATTGCCTGCTGACTGATTCGTGCCTACTCAGCTCTTTGTTCATTGCCTCCAGAGGCACATGATCAGTGTATGACACCAAACATGATCAGTGCATGATCAGTCACATGATCAGTGCATGATCACCACGTGATCAGTGCATGATCATCATGTGATCAGTGCATGATCAGTCATGTGATCAGTGCATGGTAGCTGCGTGATCAGTGCATGATCAGCCACGTGATCAGTGCATGATAGCCACGTGATCAGTGCATGATCAGTCACGTGATCAGTGCATGATCAGTCAGTGATCAGTGCATGATCAGTCACGTGATCAGTGCATGATAGCCACGTGATCAGTGCATGATCAGCCACGTGATCAGTGCATGATAGCCACGTGATCAGTGCATGATCAGTCACGTGATCAGTGCATGATCAGTCACGTGATCAGTGCATGATAGCCACGTGATCAGTGCATGATAGCCACGTGATCAGTGCATGATCAGTCACGTGATCAGTGCATGATCAGTCACGTGATCAGTGCATGATCAGTCACGTGATCAGTGCATGATCAGCCACGTGATCAGTGCATGATAGCCACGTGATCAGTGCATGATCAGTCACGTGATCAGTGCATGATCAGTCACGTGATCAGTGCATGATCAGCCACGTGATCAGTGCATGATCAGCCACGTGATCAGTGCATGATCAGCCACGTGATCAGTGCATGATCAGCCACGTGATCAGTGCATGATCAGTCACGTGATCAGTACATGATCAGTCACGTGATCAGTGCATGATCATTTACGTGATCAGTGCATGATCAGTCACGTGACCAGTATATGGTAGCTACGTGATCATTCCATGACAGCCACGTGAAGTGCATGATAGCCACGTGATGTGTGCATGATGAGTTACGTGATCAGTGTATGATCAGCCACGTGATCAGTGCATGATATGTCACGTGACAGGTGTGATCAGCCACGTGATCAGTGCATGTTCAGCCACGTGATCAGTGCATGATAGCCACGTGATCAGTGCATGATCAGTTACGTGAGCAGTGTATGATCAGCCACGTGATCAGTGCATGGTCAGACACGTGAACAGTGTATGATCAGCCACGTGATCAGTGCATGATATCCAAGTGATCAGTGCATGATCAATCACGTGATCAGTGTATGATCAGCCACGTGAACAGTGCATGCTCAGTCACGTGATCAGGGCCTGCTGAGCTGCGTGATTACTGTCTGCTCATCTGCTTGACAATTGCCAGCTGAGCTGCACGATTCCTGCCTGTCATCTGCTTGACAATTGCCAGCTGTGCTGCGTAATTCCTGCCTGCTCAGCTGCTTGATTATTGCCAGCTGAGCAGCATGATTCCTCACAGCTGAGTTCCATGATTATTGCCTGCTGACTGTTTGATTCGTGCCTACTCAGCTCTTTGTTTATTGCCTCCAGAGGCACATGATCAGTGTATGATAGCAAACATGATCAGCGCATGATCAGTCACATGATCAGCGCCATTAAGTCACGTGATCACTACATGATAGTCATGTGATCAGTCCATGCTCAGTCACGGTATCAGTGCATGATCAGCCACGTGATCAGTGCATGATCTGTCACATGATTAGTGTATGATCATCCACGTGATCAGTGCATGGGCAGTCATGTGATCAGTGCATGATATAGACGTGATCAGTGCATGATCAGTCTCGTGATCAGTGCATGATAGCCACGTGATCAGTGCATGATCAGTCACCTGATGGGTGTATGATCATTCACGTGACCTGTACATGGTAGCTACATGATCATTGCATGATCAGCCACGTGAGCAGTGCATGATAGCCACGTGATCAGTGCATGATCAGTCACGTGATCAGTGCATGATCAGTCACGTGATCAGTGCATGATCAGCCACGTGATCAGTGCATGATCAGCCACGTGATCAGTGCATGATCAGCCACGTGATCAGTGCATGATCAGCCACGTGATCAGTGCATGATCAGTCACGTGATCAGTGCATGATCAGTCACGTGATCAGTGCATGATCAGCCACGTGATCAGTGCATGATCAGCACGTGATCAGTGCATGATCAGCCACGTGATCAGTGCATGATAGCCACGTGATCAGTGCATGATCAGTCACGTGATCAGTGCATGATCAGTCACGTGATCAGTGCATGATCAGCCACGTGATCAGTGCATGATCAGCCACGTGATCAGTGCATGATCAGCCACGTGATCAGTGCATGATCAGTCACGTGATCAGTGCATGATCAGTCACGTGATCAGTGTGTGATCAGCCACGTGATCAGTGCATGATCAGTCACGTGATCAGGGCCTGCTGAGCTGCGTGATTACTGTCTGCTCATCTGCTTGACAATTGCCAGCTGAGCTGCATGATTCCTGCCTGTCATCTGCTTGACAATTGCCAGCTGTGCTGCGTAATTCCTGCCTGCTCAGCTGCTTGATTATTGCCAGCTGAGCAGCATGATTTCTCAGAGCTGAGTTCCATGATTATAGCCTGCTGACTGATTCCTGCCTACTCAGCTCTATGTTCATTGCCTCCAGAGGCACATGATCAGTGTATGATACCAAACATGATCAGTGCATGATCAGTCACATGATCAGTGCATGACAGCCACGTGATCAGTGCATGATCAGTTCGTGATCAGTGCATGATCAGTCACGTGATCAGTGCATGGTAGCTACGTGATCAGTGCATGATCAGCCACGTGATCAGTGCATGATAGCCACGTGATCAGTGCATGATCAGTCACGTGATCAGTGCATGATCAGTCACGTGATCAGTGCATGATCAGTCACGTGATCAGTGCATGATCAGCCACGTGATCAGTGCATGATCAGTCACGTGATCAGTGCATGATCAGTCACGTGATCAGTGCATGATCAGCCACGTGATCAGTGCATGATCAGTCATGTGACCAGTGCATGGTAGCTACGTGATCATTGCATGATCAGCCACGTGATCAGTGCATGATAGCCACGTGATCAGTGCATGATCAGTCACGTGATCAGTGCATGATCAGTCACGTGATCAGTGCATGATCAGCCACGTGATCAGTGCATGATCAGTCACGTGATCAGTGCATGATCAGCCACGTGATCAGTGCATGATCAGCCACGTGATCAGTGCATGATAGCCACGTGATCAGTGCATGATCAGTCACGTGATCAGTGCATGATCAGCCACGTGATCAGTGCATGATCAGTCACGTGATCAGTGCATGATCAGTCACGTGATCAGTGCATGATCAGTCACGTGATCAGTGCATGATCAGTCACGTGATCAGTGCATGATCAGCCACGTGATCAGTGCATGATCAGTCACGTGATCAGTGCATGATAGCTACGTGATCATTGCATGATCAGCCACGTGATCAGTGCATGATAGCCACGTGATCAGTGCATGATCAGCCACGTGATCAGTGCATGATCAGTCACGTGATCAGTGCATGATCAGCCACGTGATCAGTGCATGATCAGCACGTGATCAGTGCATGATCAGCCACGTGATCAGTGCATGATAGCCACGTGATCAGTGCATGATCAGTCACGTGATCAGTGCATGATCAGTCACGTGATCAGTGCATGATCAGCCACGTGATCAGTGCATGATCAGCCACGTGATCAGTGCATGATCAGCCACGTGATCAGTGCATGATCAGTCACGTGATCAGTGCATGATAGCTACGTGATCAGTGCATGATCAGCCACGTGATCAGTGCATGATAGCCACGTGATCAGTGCATGATAGCCACGTGATCAGTGCATGATCAGTCACGTGATCAGTGCATGATCAGTCACGTGATCAGTGCATGATCATTTACGTGATCAGTGCATGATCAGTCACGTGACCAGTATATGGTAGCTACGTGATCATTCCATGACAGCCACGTGAGCAGTGCATGATAGCCACGTGATGTGTGCATGAGTTACGTGAGCAGAGTATGATCAGCCACGTGATCAGTGCATGAGTGCCACGTGATCAGTGCATGATATGTCACGTGACAGTGTGTGATCAGCCACGTGAACAGTGCATGTTCAGCCACGTGATCAGTGCATGATAGCCACGTGATCAGTGCATGATCAGTTACGTGAGCAGTGTATGATCAGCCACGTGATCAGTGCATGGTCAGACACGTGAACAGTGTATGATCAGCCACGTGATCAGTGCATGATATCCAAGTGATCAGTGCATGATCATCACGTGATCAGTGTATGATCAGCCACGTGAACAGTGCATGCTCAGTCACGTGATCAGGGCCTGCTGAGCTGCGTGATTACTGTCTGCTCATCTGCTTGACAATTGCCAGCTGAGCTGCACGATTCCTGCCTGTCATCTGCTTGACAATTGCCAGCTGTGCTGCGTAATTCCTGCCTGCTCAGCTGCTTGATTATTGCCAGCTGAGCAGCATGATTCCTCACACCTGAGTTCCATGATTATTGCCTGCTGACTGTTTGATTCGTGCCTACTCAGCTCTTTGTTTATTGCCTCCAGAGGCACATGATCAGTGTATGATAGCAAACATGATCAGCGCATGATCAGTCACATGATCAGTGCCATTAAGTCACGTGATCACTGCATGATAGTCATGTGATCAGTCCATGCTCAGTCACGGTATCAGTGCATGATCAGCCACGTGATCAGTGCATGATCAGTCACGTGATCAGTGTATGATCAGCCACGTGATCAGTGCATGATAGCCACGTGATCAGTGCATGATCAGTCACGTGATCAGTGCATGATCAGTCACGTGATCAGTGCATGATCAGCCACGTGATCAGTGCATGATCAGCCACGTGATCAGTGCATGATCAGTCACGTGATCAGTGCATGATCAGTCACGTGATCAGTGCATGATCATTTACGTGATCAGTGCATGATCAGTCACGTGACCAGTATATGGTAGCTACGTGATCATTGCATGACAGCCACGTGAGCAGTGCATGATAGCCACGTGATGTGTGCATGAGTTACGTGATCAGTATGATCAGCCACGTGATCAGTGCATGAGTGCCACGTGATCAGTGCATGATATGTCACGTGACAGGTGTGTGATCAGCCACGTGAACAGTGCATGATCAGCCACGTGATCAGTGCATGATAGCCACGTGATCAGTGCATGATCAGTTACGTGAGCAGTGTATGATCAGCCACGTGATCAGTGCATGGTCAGACACGTGAACAGTGTATGATCAGCCACGTGATCAGTGCATGATATCCAAGTGATCAGTGCATGATCATCACGTGATCAGTGTATGATCAGCCACGTGAACAGTGCATGCTCAGTCACGTGATCAGGGCCTGCTGAGCTGCGTGATTACTGTCTGCTCATCTGCTTGACAATTGCCAGCTGAGCTGCACGATTCCTGCCTGTCATCTGCTTGACAATTGCCAGCTGTGCTGCGTAATTCCTGCCTGCTCAGCTGCTTGATTATTGCCAGCTGAGCAGCATGATTCCTCACAGCTGAGTTCCATGATTATTGCCTGCTGACTGTTTGATTCGTGCCTACTCAGCTCTTTGTTTATTGCCTCCAGAGGCACATGATCAGTGTATGATAGCAAACATGATCAGCGCATGATCAGTCACATGATCAGCGCCATTAAGTCACGTGATCACTACATGATAGTCATGTGATCAGTCCATGCTCAGTCACGGTATCAGTGCATGATCAGCCACGTGATCAGTGCATGATCTGTCACATGATTAGTGTATGATCATCCACGTGATCAGTGCATGGGCAGTCATGTGATCAGTGCATGATATAGACGTGATCAGTGCATGATCAGTCACGTGATCAGTGCATGATAGCCACGTGATCAGTGCATGATCAGTCACCTGATGGGTGTATGATCATTCACGTGACCTGTACATGGTAGCTACATGATCATTGCATGATCAGCCACGTGAGTAGTGCATGATAGCCACGTGATCAGTGCATGATCAGTCACGTGATCAGTGCATGATCAGTCATGTGACCAGTACATGGTAGCTGCGTGATCATGCATGATCAGCCACGTGATCAGTGCATGATAGCCACGTGATCAGTGCATGATCAGACACGTGATCAGTGCATGATCAGTCACGTGATCAGTGCATGATCAGCCACGTGATCAGTGCATGATCAGTCACGTGATCAGTGCATGATCACCACGTGATCAGTGCATGATCAGCCACGTGATCAGTGCATGATCAGCCACGTGATCAGTGCATGATCAGTCACGTGATCAGTGCATGATCAGTCACGTGATCAGTGCATGATAGCCACGTGATCAGTGCATGATCAGCCACGTGATCAGTGCATGATAGCCACGTGATCAGTGCATGATAGCCACGTGATCAGTGCATGATCAGTCACGTGATCAGTGCATGATCAGTCACGTGATCAGTGCATGATCAGCCACGTGATCAGTGCATGATCAGTCACGTGACCAGTGCATGGTAGCTACGTGATCAGTGCATGATCAGCCACGTGATCAGTGCATGATAGCCACGTGATCAGTGCATGATCAGCCACGTGATCAGTGCATGATCAGTCACGTGATCAGTGCATGATCAGCCACGTGATCAGTGCATGATCAGCACGTGATCAGTGCATGATCAGCCACGTGATCAGTGCATGATAGCCACGTGATCAGTGCATGATCAGTCACGTGATCAGTGCATGATCAGTCACGTGATCAGTGCATGATCAGCCACGTGATCAGTGCATGATCAGCCACGTGATCAGTGCATGATCAGCCACGTGATCAGTGCATGATCAGTCACGTGATCAGTGCATGATAGCTACGTGATCAGTGCATGATCAGCCACGTGATCAGTGCATGATAGCCACGTGATCAGTGCATGATCAGCCACGTGATCAGTGCATGATCAGTCACGTGATCAGTGCATGATCAGCCACGTGATCAGTGCATGATAGCCACGTGATCAGTGCATGATCAGCCACGTGATCAGTGCATGATCAGTCACGTGATCAGTACATGATTGCTACGTGATCAGTGCATGATCAGCCACGTGATCAGTGCATGATAGCCACGTGATCAGTGCATGATCAGTCACGTGATCAGTGCATGATCAGTCACGTGATCAGTGCATGATCATTTACGTGATCAGTGCATGATCAGTCACGTGACAGTATATGGTAGCTACGTGATCAGTGCATGACAGCCACGTGATCAGTGCATGATAGCCACGTGATGTGTGCATGAGTCACGTGATCAGTGCATGATCAGCCACGTGATCAGTGCATGATAGCCACGTGATCAGTGCATGATCAGTTACGTGAGCAGTGTATGATCAGCCACGTGATCAGTGCATGGTCAGACACGTGAACAGTGTATGATCAGCCACGTGATCAGTGCATGATATCCAAGTGATCAGTGCATGATCATCACGTGATCAGTGTATGATCAGCCACGTGAACAGTGCATGCTCAGTCACGTGATCAGGGCCTGCTGAGCTGCGTGATTACTGTCTGCTCATCTGCTTGACAATTGCCAGCTGAGCTGCACGATTCCTGCCTGTCATCTGCTTGACAATTGCCAGCTGTGCTGCGTAATTCCTGCCTGCTCAGCTGCTTGATTATTGCCAGCTGAGCAGCATGATTCCTCACAGCTGAGTTCCATGATTATTGCCTGCTGACTGTTTGATTCGTGCCTACTCAGCTCTTTGTTTATTGCCTCCAGAGGCACATGATCAGTGTATGATAGCAAACATGATCAGCGCATGATCAGTCACATGATCAGCGCCATTAAGTCACGTGATCACTACATGATAGTCATGTGATCAGTCCATGCTCAGTCACGGTATCAGTGCATGATCAGCCACGTGATCAGTGCATGATCTGTCACATGATTAGTGTATGATCATCCACGTGATCAGTGCATGGGCAGTCATGTGATCAGTGCATGATATAGACGTGATCAGTGCATGATCAGTCTCGTGATCAGTGCATGATAGCCACGTGATCAGTGCATGATCAGTCACCTGATGGGTGTATGATCATTCACGTGACCTGTACATGGTAGCTACATGATCATTGCATGATCAGCCACGTGAGTAGTGCATGATAGCCACGTGATCAGTGCATGATCAGTCACGTGATCAGTGCATGATCAGTCATGTGACCAGTACATGGTAGCCCGTGATCATGCATGATCAGCCACGTGAGCAGTGCATGATAGCCACGTGATCAGTGCATGATCAGCCACGTGATCAGTGCATGATCAGTCACGTGATCAGTGCATGATCAGTCACGTGATCAGTGCATGATAGCCACGTGATCAGTGCATGATCAGCCACGTGATCAGTGCATGATAGCCACGTGATCAGTGCATGATCAGCCACGTGATCAGTGCATGATCAGTCACGTGATCAGTGCATGATCAGCCACGTGATCAGTGCATGATCAGCCACGTGATCAGTGCATGATCAGCCACGTGATCAGTGCATGATCAGCCACGTGATCAGTGCATGATCAGTCACGTGATCAGTGCATGATCAGTCACGTGATCAGTGTGTGATCAGCCACGTGAACAGTGCATGCTCAGTCACGTGATCAGGGCCTGCTGAGCTGCGTGATTACTGTCTGCTCATCTGCTTGACAATTGCCAGCTGAGCTGCACGATTCCTGCCTGTCATCTGCTTGACAATTGCCACCTGTGCTGCGTAATTCCTGCCTGCTCATCTACTTGATTATTGCCAGCTGAGCAGCATGATTTCTCAGAGCTGAGTTCCATGATTATAGCCTGCTGACTGATTCCTGCCTACTCAGCTCTATGTTCATTGCCTCCAGAGGCACATGATCAGTGTATGACACCAAACATGATCAGCACATGATCAGTCACATGATCAGTGCATGATAAGCCACGTGATCAGTGCATGATCAATTATGTGATCAGTGCATGATCAGTCACGTGACAGTGCATGGTAGCTGCGTGATCAGTGCATGATCAGCCACGTGATCAGTGCATGATAGCCACGTGATCAGTGCATGATCAGTCACGTGATCAGTGCATGATCAGTCACGTGATCAGTGCATGATCAGTCACGTGATCAGTGCATGATCAGTCACGTGATCAGTGCATGATCAGTCACGTGATCAGTGCATGGCAGCTCCGTGATCAGTGCATGATCAGCCACGTGATCAGTGCATGATAGCCACGTGATCAGTGCATGATAGCCACGTGATCAGTGCATGATCAGTCACGTGATCAGTGTGTGATCAGCCACGTGATCAGTGCATGATCATCCACGTGATCAGTGCATGATAGCCACGTGATCAGTGCATGATCAGTCACGTGATCAGTGCATGATCAGTCACGTGATCAGTGTGATCAGCCACGTGATCAGTGCATGATCAGCCACGTGATCAGTGCATGATCAGTCACGTGATCAGTGCATGATCAGTCACGTGATCAGTGCATGATAGCTACGTGATCAGTGCATGATCAGCCACGTGATCAGTGCATGATAGCCACGTGATCAGTGCATGATAGCCACGTGATCAGTGCATGATAGCCACGTGATCAGTGCATGATCAGTCACGTGATCATGTGTGATCAGCCACGTGATCAGTGCATGATGAGCCACGTGATCAGTGCATGATCAATTACGTGATCAGTGCATGATCAGTCACGTGACCAGTACATGGTTGCTACGTGATCAGTGCATGATCAGCCACGTGAGCAGTGCATGATAGCCACGTGATCAGTGCATGATCAGTCACGTGATCAGTGCATGATCAGTCACGTGAACAGTGCATGATCATTTACGTGATCTGTGCATGATCAGTCACGTGACCAGTATATGGTAGCTACGTGATCATTCCATGACGAGCCACGTGAGCAGTGCATGATAGCCACGTGATGTGTGCATGAGTTACGTGAGCAGAGTATGATCAGCCACGTGATCAGTGCATGAGTGCCACGTGATCAGTGCATGATATGTCACGTGACAGGTGTGTGATCAGCCACGTGAACAGTGCATGTTCAGCCACGTGATCAGTGCATGATAGCCACGTGATCAGTGCATGATCAGTTACGTGAGCAGTGTATGATCAGCCACGTGATCAGTGCATGGTCAGACACGTGAACAGTGTATGATCAGCCACGTGATCAGTGCATGATATCCACGTGATCAGTGCATGATCATCACGTGATCAGTGTATGATCAGCCACGTGAACAGTGCATGCTCAGTCACGTGATCAGGGCCTGCTGAGCTGCGTGATTACTGTCTGCTCATCTGCTTGACAATTGCCAGCTGAGCTGCACGATTCCTGCCTGTCATCTGCTTGACAATTGCCAGCTGTGCTGCGTAATTCCTGCCTGCTCAGCTGCTTGATTATTGCCAGCTGAGCAGCATGATTCCTCACACCTGAGTTCCATGATTATTGCCTGCTGACTGTTTGATTCGTGCCTACTCAGCTCTTTGTTTATTGCCTCCAGAGGCACATGATCAGTGTATGATAGCAAACATGATCAGCGCATGATCAGTCACATGATCAGCGCCATTAAGTCACGTGATCACTACATGATAGTCATGTGATCAGTCCATGCTCAGTCACGGTATCAGTGCATGATCAGCCACGTGATCAGTGCATGATCTGTCACATGATTAGTGTATGATCATCCACGTGATCAGTGCATGGGCAGTCATGTGATCAGTGCATGATATAGACGTGATCAGTGCATGATCAGTCACGTGATCAGTGCATGATCAGCCACGTGATCAGTGCATGATCAGCCACGTGATCAGTGCATGATCAGTCACGTGATCAGTGCATGATCAGTCACGTGACCAGTACATGGTAGCTGCGTGATCATGGCATGATCAGCCACGTGATCAGTGCATGATAGCCACGTGATCAGTGCATGATCAGTCACGTGATCAGTGCATGATCAGTCACGTGATCAGTGCATGATCAGCCACGTGATCAGTGCATGATAGCCACGTGATCAGTGCATGATAGCCACGTGATCAGTGCATGATCAGTCACGTGATCAGTGTGATCAGCCACGTGATCAGTGCATGATCAGCCACGTGATCAGTGCATGATCAATTACGTGATCAGTGCATGATCAGTCACGTGATCAGTGCATGATAGCCACGTGATCAGTGCATGATCAGCCACGTGATCAGTGCATGATAGCCACGTGATCAGTGCATGATCAGTTACGTGAGCAGTGTATGATCAGCCACGTGATCAGTGCATGATCAGACACGTGATCAGTGTATGATCAGCCACGTGATCAGTGCATGATATCCAGTGATCAGTGCATGATCATCACGTGATCAGTGTATGATCAGCCACGTGAACAGTGCATGCTCAGTCACGTGATCAGGGCCTGCTGAGCTGCGTGATTACTGTCTGCTCATCTGCTTGACAATTGCCAGCTGAGCTGCACGATTCCTGCCTGTCATCTGCTTGACAATTGCCAGCTGTGCTGCGTAATTCCTGCCTGCTCAGCTGCTTGATTATTGCCAGCTGAGCAGCATGATTCCTCACAGCTGAGTTCCATGATTATTGCCTGCTGACTGTTTGATTCGTGCCTACTCAGCTCTTTGTTTATTGCCTCCAGAGGCACATGATCAGTGTATGATAGCAAACATGATCAGTGCATGATCAGTCACATGATCAGCGCCATTAAGTCACGTGATCACTACATGATAGTCATGTGATCAGTCCATGCTCAGTCACGGTATCAGTGCATGATCAGCCACGTGATCAGTGCATGATCTGTCACATGATTAGTGTATGATCATCCACGTGATCAGTGCATGGGCAGTCATGTGATCAGTGCATGATATAGACGTGATCAGTGCATGATCAGTCACGTGATCAGTGCATGATAGCCACGTGATCAGTGCATGATCAGTCACCTGATGGGTGTATGATCATTCACGTGACCTGTACATGGTAGCTACGTGATCATTGCATGATCAGCCACGTGAGTAGTGCATGATAGCCACGTGATCAGTGCATGATCAGTCACGTGATCAGTGCATGATCAGTCACGTGATCAGTGCATGATCAGCCACGTGATCAGTGCATGATAGCCACGTGATCAGTGCATGATCAGTCACGTGATCAGTGCATGATCAGTCACGTGATCAGTGCATGATCAGCCACGTGATCAGTGCATGATCAGCCACGTGATCAGTGCATGATCAGTACGTGATCAGTGCATGATCAGTCACGTGATCAGTGCATGATAGCTACGTGATCAGTGCATGATCAGCCACGTGATCAGTGCATGATCAGCCACGTGATCAGTGCATGATCATCCACGTGATCAGTGCATGATCAGCCACGTGATCAGTGCATGATAGCCACGTGATCAGTGCATGATCAGTCACGTGATCATGTGTGATCAGCCACGTGATCAGTGCATGATCAGCCACGTGATCAGTGCATGATCAATTACGTGATCAGTGCATGATCAGTCACGTGATCAGTGCATGGTTGCTACGTGATCAGTGCATGATCAGCCACGTGATCAGTGCATGATAGCCACGTGATCAGTGCATGATCAGTCACGTGATCAGTGCATGATCAGTCACGTGATCAGTGCATGATCATTTACGTGATCAGTGCATGATCAGTCACGTGACAGTATATGGTAGCTACGTGATCATTGCATGACAGCCACGTGATCAGTGCATGATAGCCACGTGATGTGCATGAGTTACGTGATCAGTGTATGATCAGCCACGTGATCAGTGCATGATGCCACGTGATCAGTGCATGATAGTCACGTGACAGTGTGTGATCAGCCACGTGATCAGTGCATGATCAGCCACGTGATCAGTGCATGATAGCCACGTGATCAGTGCATGATCAGTCACGTGATCAGTGCATGATCAGCCACGTGATCAGTGCATGATCAGTCATGTGATCAGTGCATGATATAGACGTGATCAGTGCATGATCAGTCACGTGATCAGTGCATGATCAGCCACGTGATCAGTGCATGATCAGTCACGTGATCAGTGCATGATCAGTCACGTGATCAGTGCATGGAGCTACATGATCAGTGCATGATCAGCCACGTGATCAGTGCATGATAGCCACGTGATCAGTGCATGATCAGTCACGTGATCAGTGCATGATCAGTCACGTGACCAGTGCATGGCAGCTGCGTGATCATGCATGATCAGCCACGTGATCAGTGCATGATAGCCACGTGATCAGTGCATGATCAGTCACGTGATCAGTGCATGATCAGTCACGTGATCAGTGCATGATCAGCCACGTGATCAGTGCATGATCAGCCACGTGATCAGTGCATGATCAGTCACGTGATCAGTGCATGATCATCCACGTGATCAGTGCATGATCAGTCACGTGATCAGTGCATGATATAGACGTGATCAGTGCATGATCAGCCACGTGATCAGTGCATGATAGCCACGTGATCAGTGCATGATCAGTCACGTGATACATGTGTGATCAGCCACGTGATCAGTGCATGATGAGCCACGTGATCAGTGCATGATCAATTACGTGATCAGTGCATGATCAGTCACGTGACCAGTACATGGTTGCTACGTGATCGTTGCATGATCAGCCACGTGAGCAGAGCATGATAGCCACGTGATCAGTGCATGATCAGTCACGTGATCAGTACATGATCAGTCACGTGAACAGTGCATGATCATTTACGTGATCTGTGCATGATCAGTCACGTGACCAGTATATGGTAGCTACGTGATCATTCCATGACGAGCCACGTGAGCAGTGCATGATAGCCACGTGATGTGTGCATGAGTTACGTGAGCAGAGTATGATCAGCCACGTGATCAGTGCATGAGTGCCACGTGATCAGTGCATGATATGTCACGTGACAGGTGTGTGATCAGCCACGTGAACAGTGCATGTTCAGCCACGTGATCAGTGCATGATAGCCACGTGATCAGTGCATGATCAGTTACGTGAGCAGTGTATGATCAGCCACGTGATCAGTGCATGGTCAGACACGTGAACAGTGTATGATCAGCCACGTGATCAGTGCATGATATCCAAGTGATCAGTGCATGATCATCACGTGATCAGTGTATGATCAGCCACGTGAACAGTGCATGCTCAGTCACGTGATCTGGGCCTGCTGAGCTGCGTGATTACTGTCTGCTCATCTGCTTGACAATTGCCAGCTGAGCTGCACGATTCCTGCCTGTCATCTGCTTGACAATTGCCAGCTGTGCTGCGTAATTCCTGCCTGCTCAGCTGCTTGATTATTGCCAGCTGAGCAGCATGATTCCTCACAGCTGAGTTCCATGATTATTGCCTGCTGACTGTTTGATTCGTGCCTACTCAGCTCTTTGTTTATTGCCTCCAGAGGCACATGATCAGTGTATGATAGCAAACATGATCAGCGCATGATCAGTCACATGATCAGCGCCATTAAGTCACGTGATCACTACATGATAGTCATGTGATCAGTCCATGCTCAGTCACGGTATCAGTGCATGATCAGCCACGTGATCAGTGCATGATCTGTCACATGATTAGTGTATGATCATCCACGTGATCAGTGCATGGGCAGTCATGTGATCAGTGCATGATATAGACGTGATCAGTGCATGATCAGTCTCGTGATCAGTGCATGATAGCCACGTGATCAGTGCATGATCAGTCACCTGATGGGTGTATGATCATTCACGTGACCTGTACATGGTAGCTACATGATCATTGCATGATCAGCCACGTGAGTAGTGCATGATAGCCACGTGATCACTGCATGATCAGTCACGTGATCAGTGCATGATCAGTCATGTGACCAGTACATGGTAGCTGCGTGATCATGCATGATCAGCCACGTGATCAGTGCATGATAGCCACGTGATCAGTGCATGATCAGCCACGTGATCAGTGCATGATCAGTCACGTGATCAGTGCATGATCAGCCACGTGATCAGTGCATGATCAGCCACGTGATCAGTGCATGATCAGTCACGTGATCAGTGCATGATCAGCCACGTGATCAGTGCATGATCAGTCACGTGATCAGTGCATGATATAGACGTGATCAGTGCATGATCAGTCACGTGATCAGTGCATGATAGCCACGTGATCAGTGCATGATCAGTCACGTGATCATGTGTGATCAGCCACGTGATCAGTGCATGATGAGCCACGTGATCAGTGCATGATCAATTACGTGATCAGTGCATGATCAGTCACGTGACCAGTACATGGTTGCTACGTGATCGTTGCATGATCAGCCACGTGAGCAGTGCATGATAGCCACGTGATCAGTGCATGATCAGTCACGTGATCAGTGCATGATCAGTCACGTGATCAGTGCATGATCATTTACGTGATCAGTGCATGATCAGTCACGTGACCAGTATATGGTAGCTACGTGATCATTCCATGACGAGCCACGTGAGCAGTGCATGATAGCCACGTGTGTGCATGATCAGTTACGTGAGCAGAGTATGATCAGCCACGTGATCAGTGCATGAGTGCCACGTGATCAGTGCATGATATGTCACGTGACAGGTGTGTGATCAGCCACGTGAACAGTGCATGTTCAGCCACGTGATCAGTGCATGATCAGTTACGTGAGCAGTGTATGATCAGCCACGTGATCAGTGCATGGTCAGACACGTGAACAGTGTATGATCAGCCACGTGATCAGTGCATGATATCCACGTGATCAGTGCATGATCATCACGTGATCAGTGTATGATCAGCCACGTGAACAGTGCATGCTCAGTCACGTGATCAGGGCCTGCTGAGCTGCGTGATTACTGTCTGCTCATCTGCTTGACAATTGCCAGCTGAGCTGCACGATTCCTGCCTGTCATCTGCTTGACAATTGCCAGCTGTGCTGCGTAATTCCTGCCTGCTCAGCTGCTTGATTATTGCCAGCTGAGCAGCATGATTCCTCACAGCTGAGTTCCATGATTATTGCCTGCTGACTGATTCGTGCCTACTCAGCTCTTTGTTCATTGCCTCCAGAGGCACATGATCAGTGTATGATAGCAAACATGATCAGCGCATGATCAGTCACATGATCATGCATGATTAGCCACGTGATCAGTGCATGATCAGTCATGTGATCAGTGCATGATCAGTCACGTGATCAGTGCATGATAGCTGACGTGATCAGTGCATGATCAGCCACGTGATCAGTGCATGATCAGTCACGTGATCAGTGCATGATCAGTCACGTGATCAGTGCATGATCAGTCACGTGATCAGTGCATGATAGCTACGTGATCAGTGCATGATCAGCCACGTGATCAGTGCATGATAGCCACGTGATCAGTGCATGATCAGTCACGTGATCGTGTGTGATCAGCCACGTGATCAGTGCATGATCAGCCACGTGATCAGTGCATGATAGCCACGTGATCAGTGCATGATCAGTCACGTGATCAGTGCATGATCAGTCACGTGATCAGTGCATGATCAGTCACGTGATCAGTGCATGATCAGCCACGTGATCAGTGCATGATAGCCACGTGATCAGTGCATGATCAGTCACGTGATCAGTGCATGATCAGTCACGTGATCAGTGCATGATCAGCCACGTGATCAGTGCATGATCAGCCACGTGATCAGTGCATGATCAGTCACGTGATCAGTGCATGATCAGCCACGTGATCAGTGCATGATCAGTCACGTGATCAGTGCATGATCAGCCACGTGATCAGTGCATGATCAGCCACGTGATCAGTGCATGATCAGTCACGTGATCAGTGCATGATCAGTCACGTGATCAGTGCATGATATAGACGTGATCAGTGCATGATCAGTCACGTGATCAGTGCATGATAGCCACGTGATCAGTGCATGATCAGTCACGTGATCAGTGCATGATCAGTCACGTGATCAGTGCATGATAGCTACGTGATCAGTGCATGATCAGCCACGTGATCAGTGCATGATAGCCACGTGATCAGTGCATGATCAGCCACGTGATCAGTGCATGATCAGCCACGTGATCAGTGCATGATCAGCCACGTGATCAGTGCATGATCAGTCACGTGATCAGTGCATGATCAGCCACGTGATCAGTGCATGATCAGCCACGTGATCAGTGCATGATCAGCCACGTGATCAGTGCATGATCAGCCACGTGATCAGTGCATGATCAGTCACGTGATCAGTGCATGATCAGTCACGTGATCAGTGTATGATCAGCCACGTGAACAGTGCATGCTCAGTCACGTGATCAGGGCCTGCTGAGCTGCGTGATTAGTGTCTGCTCATCTGCTTGACAATTGCCAGCTGAGCTGCACGATTCCTGCCTGTCATCTGCTTGACAATTGCCAGCTGTGCTGCGTAATTCCTGCCTGATCAGCCACTTGATTATTGCCAGCTGAGCAGCATGATTTCTCAGAGCTGAGTTCCATGATTATAGCCTGCTGACTGATTCGTGCCTACTCAGCTCTATGTTCATTGCCTCCAGAGGCACATGATCAGTGTATGACACCAAACATGATCAGTGCATGATCAGTCACATGATCAGTGCATGATAAGCCACGTGATCAGTGCATGATCAGTCATGTGATCAGTGCATGATCAGCCACGTGATCAGTGCATGATAGCCACGTGATCAGTGCATGATCAGTCACGTGATCAGTGCATGATCAGTCACGTGATCAGTGCATGATCAGTCACGTGATCAGTGCATGATCAGTCACGTGATCAGTGCATGATCAGTCACGTGATCAGTGCATGATAGCTACGTGATCAGTGCATGATCAGCCACGTGATCAGTGCATGATAGCCACGTGATCAGTGCATGATAGCCACGTGATCAGTGCATGATCAGTCACGTGATCAGTGCATGATCAGTCACGTGATCAGTGCATGATCAGCCACGTGATCAGTGCATGATCAGCCACGTGATCAGTGCATGATAGCCACGTGATCAGTGCATGATCAGTCACGTGATCAGTGCATGATCAGCCACGTGATCAGTGCATGATAGCCACGTGATCAGTGCATGATCAGTTACGTGATCAGTGCATGATCAGCCACGTGATCAGTGCATGATCAGACACGTGATCAGTGCATGATCAGCCACGTGATCAGTGCATGATCAGTCACGTGATCAGTGTATGATCAGCCACGTGAACAGTGCATGCTCAGTCACGTGATCAGGGCCTGCTGAGCTGCGTGATTACTGTCTGCTCATCTGCTTGACAATTGCCAGCTGAGCTGCACGATTCCTGCCTGTCATCTGCTTGACAATTGCCAGCTGTGCTGCGTAATTCCTGCCTGCTCAGCTGCTTGATTATTGCCAGCTGAGCAGCATGATTCCTCACACCTGAGTTCCATGATTATTGCCTGCTGACTGTTTGATTCGTGCCTACTCAGCTCTTTGTTTATTGCCTCCAGAGGCACATGATCAGTGTATGATAGCAAACATGATCAGCGCATGATCAGTCACATGATCAGTGCCATTAAGTCACGTGATCACTACATGATAGTCATGTGATCAGTCCATGCTCAGTCACGGTATCAGTGCATGATCAGCCACGTGATCAGTGCATGATCTGTCACGTGATTAGTGTATGATCATCCACGTGATCAGTGCATGATCAGTCATGTGATCAGTGCATGATCAGACGTGATCAGTGCATGATCAGTCACGTGATCAGTGCATGATAGCCACGTGATCAGTGCATGATCAGTCACCTGATGGGTGTATGATCATTCACGTGACCAGTACATGGTAGCTACATGATCAGTGCATGATCAGCCACGTGATCAGTGCATGATAGCCACGTGATCAGTGCATGATCAGCCACGTGATCAGTGCATGATCAGCCACGTGATCAGTGCATGATCAGTTACGTGATCAGTGCATGATCAGTCACGTGATCAGTGCATGATAGCTGCGTGATCAGTGCATGATCAGCCACGTGATCAGTGCATGATAGCCACGTGATCAGTGCATGATCAGTCACGTGATCAGTGCATGATCAGTCACGTGATCAGTGCATGATCAGCCACGTGATCAGTGCATGATCAATCACGTGATCAGTGCATGATCAGTCACGTGATCAGTGCATGTAGCGTGATCAGTGCATGATCAGCCACGTGATCAGTGCATGATAGCCACGTGATCAGTGCATGATCAGTCACGTGATCAGTGCATGATCAGTCACGTGATCAGTGCATGATCAGCCACGTGATCAGTGCATGATCAGTCACGTGATCAGTGCATGATCAGTCACGTGATCAGTGCATGATAGCTACGTGATCAGTGCATGATCAGCCACGTGATCAGTGCATGATAGCCACGTGATCAGTGCATGATCAGTCACGTGATCAGTGTGTGATCAGCCACGTGATCAGTGCATGATATCCACGTGATCAGTGCATGATAGCCACGTGATCAGTGCATGATAGCCACGTGATCAGTGCATGATCAGTCACGTGATCAGTGTGTGATCAGCCACGTGATCAGTGCATGATGAGCCACGTGATCAGTGCATGATCAATTACGTGATCAGTGCATGATCAGTCACGTGACAGTACATGGTTGCTACGTGATCATTGCATGATCAGCCACGTGAGCAGTGCATGATAGCCACGTGATCAGTGCATGATCAGTCACGTGATCAGTGCATGATCAGTCACGTGATCAGTGCATGATCATTTACGTGATCTGTGCATGATCAGTCACGTGACCAGTATATGGTAGCTACGTGATCATTGCATGATCAGCCACGTGAGCAGTGCATGATAGCCACGTGATGTGCATGATCAGTTACGTGATCAGTGTATGATCAGCCACGTGATCAGTGCATGAGTGCCACGTGATCAGTGCATGATCAGTCACGTGACAGTGTGTGATCAGCCACGTGATCAGTGCATGATCAGCCACGTGATCAGTGCATGATAGCCACGTGATCAGTGCATGATCAGTTACGTGATCAGTGTATGATCAGCCACGTGATCAGTGCATGATCAGACACGTGATCAGTGTATGATCAGCCACGTGATCAGTGCATGATATCCACGTGATCAGTGCATGATCAGTCACGTGATCAGTGCATGATCAGTCACGTGATCAGTGCATGATCAGCCACGTGATCAGTGCATGATCAGTCACGTGATCAGTGCATGATAGCTACGTGATCAGTGCATGATCAGCCACGTGATCAGTGCATGATAGCCACGTGATCAGTGCATGATAGCCACGTGATCAGTGCATGATCAGTCACGTGATCAGTGCATGATCAGCCACGTGATCAGTGCATGATCAGTCACGTGATCAGTATGATCAGCCACGTGATCAGTGCATGATAGCCACGTGATCAGTGCATGATCAGTCACGTGATCAGTGCATGATCAGTCACGTGATCAGTGCATGATCAGCCACGTGATCAGTGCATGATCAGTCACGTGATCAGTGCATGATCAGTCACGTGATCAGTGCATGATAGCTGCGTGATCAGTGCATGATCAGCCACGTGATCAGTGCATGATAGCCACGTGATCAGTGCATGATCAGTCACGTGATCAGTGCATGATCAGTCACGTGATCAGTGCATGATCAGCCACGTGATCAGTGCATGATAGCCACGTGATCAGTGCATGATCAGTCACGTGATCGTGCATGATCAGCCACGTGATCAGTGCATGATATCCACGTGATCAGTGCATGATAGCCACGTGATCAGTGCATGATAGCCACGTGATCAGTGCATGATCAGTCACGTGATCAGTGTGATCAGCCACGTGATCAGTGCATGATCAGCCACGTGATCAGTGCATGATCAATTACGTGATCAGTGCATGATCAGTCACGTGACCAGTACATGGTTGCTACGTGATCAGTGCATGATCAGCCACGTGATCAGTGCATGATAGCCACGTGATCAGTGCATGATCAGTCACGTGATCAGTGCATGATCAGTCACGTGATCAGTGCATGATCATTTACGTGATCAGTGCATGATCAGTCACGTGACCAGTATATGGTAGCTACGTGATCATTGCATGATCAGCCACGTGAGCAGTGCATGATAGCCACGTGATCAGTGCATGATCAGTTACGTGATCAGTGTATGATCAGCCACGTGATCAGTGCATGAGTGCCACGTGATCAGTGCATGATCAGTCACGTGACAGTGTGTGATCAGCCACGTGATCAGTGCATGATCAGCCACGTGATCAGTGCATGATAGCCACGTGATCAGTGCATGATCAGTTACGTGATCAGTGCATGATCAGCCACGTGATCAGTGCATGATCAGACACGTGATCAGTGCATGATCAGCCACGTGATCAGTGCATGATATCCACGTGATCAGTGCATGATCAGTCACGTGATCAGTGCATGATCAGCCACGTGATCAGTGCATGATCAGCCACGTGATCAGTGCATGATCAGTCACGTGATCAGTGCATGATAGCTACGTGATCAGTGCATGATCAGCCACGTGATCAGTGCATGATAGCCACGTGATCAGTGCATGATAGCCACGTGATCAGTGCATGATCAGTCACGTGATCAGTGCATGATCAGCCACGTGATCAGTGCATGACAGCACGTGATCAGTATGATCAGCCACGTGATCAGTGCATGATCAGCCACGTGATCAGTGCATGATCAGCCACGTGATCAGTGCATGATCAGCCACGTGATCAGTGCATGATCAGTCACGTGATCAGTGCATGATCAGTCACGTGATCAGTGCATGATAGCTACGTGATCAGTGCATGATCAGCCACGTGATCAGTGCATGATAGCCACGTGATCAGTGCATGATCAGCCACGTGATCAGTGCATGATCAGTCACGTGATCAGTGCATGATCAGTCACGTGATCAGTGCATGATCAGCCACGTGATCAGTGCATGATCAGTCATGCAGTCAGTGCATGATAGCACGTGATCAGTGCATGATCAGTCCGTGATCAGTGCATGATCAGCCACGTGATCAGTGCATGATAGCCACGTGATCAGTGCATGATCAGTCACGTGATCAGTGCATGATCAGCCACGTGATCAGTGCATGATAGCCACGTGATCAGTGCATGATCAGTCACGTGATCAGTGCATGATCAGTCACGTGATCAGTGCATGATCAGTCACGTGATCAGTGCATGATCAGTCACGTGACCAGTGCATGATAGCCACGTGATCAGTGCATGATCAGCCACGTGATCAGTGCATGATAGCCACGTGATCAGTGCATGATCAGCCACGTGATCAGTGCATGATCAGTCACGTGATCAGTGCATGATCAGCCACGTGATCAGTGCATGATCAGCACGTGATCAGTGCATGATCAGCCACGTGATCAGTGCATGATAGCCACGTGATCAGTGCATGATCAGTCACGTGATCAGTGCATGATCAGTCACGTGATCAGTGCATGATCAGCCACGTGATCAGTGCATGATCAGCCACGTGATCAGTGCATGATCAGTCACGTGATCAGTGCATGATCAGTCACGTGATCAGTGCATGATAGCTACGTGATCAGTGCATGATCAGCCACGTGATCAGTGCATGATAGCCACGTGATCAGTGCATGATAGCCACGTGATCAGTGCATGATCAGTCACGTGATCAGTGCATGATCAGCCACGTGATCAGTGCATGATAGCCACGTGATCAGTGCATGATCAGCCACGTGATCAGTGCATGATCAGTCACGTGATACATGTGTGATCAGCCACGTGATCAGTGCATGATGAGCCACGTGATCAGTGCATGATCAATTACGTGATCAGTGCATGATCAGTCACGTGACCAGTACATGGTTGCTACGTGATCGTTGCATGATCAGCCACGTGAGCAGTGCATGATAGCCACGTGATCAGTGCATGATCAGTCACGTGATCAGTGCATGATCAGTCACGTGAACAGTGCATGATCATTTACGTGATCAGTGCATGATCAGTCACGTGACCAGTATATGGTAGCTACGTGATCATTCCATGACGAGCCACGTGAGCAGTGCATGATAGCCACGTGATGTGTGCATGAGTTACGTGAGCAGTATGATCAGCCACGTGATCAGTGCATGAGTGCCACGTGATCAGTGCATGATATGTCACGTGACAGGTGTGTGATCAGCCACGTGAACAGTGCATGTTCAGCCACGTGATCAGTGCATGATAGCCACGTGATCAGTGCATGATCAGTTACGTGAGCAGTGTATGATCAGCCACGTGATCAGTGCATGGTCAGACACGTGAACAGTGTATGATCAGCCACGTGATCAGTGCATGATATCCAAGTGATCAGTGCATGATCATCACGTGATCAGTGTATGATCAGCCACGTGAACAGTGCATGCTCAGTCACGTGATCAGGGCCTGCTGAGCTGCGTGATTACTGTCTGCTCATCTGCTTGACAATTGCCAGCTGAGCTGCACGATTCCTGCCTGTCATCTGCTTGACAATTGCCAGCTGTGCTGCGTAATTCCTGCCTGCTCAGCTGCTTGATTATTGCCAGCTGAGCAGCATGATTCCTCACACCTGAGTTCCATGATTATTGCCTGCTGACTGTTTGATTCGTGCCTACTCAGCTCTTTGTTTATTGCCTCCAGAGGCACATGATCAGTGTATGATAGCAAACATGATCAGCGCATGATCAGTCACATGATCAGTGCCATTAAGTCACGTGATCACTACATGATAGTCATGTGATCAGTCCATGCTCAGTCACGGTATCAGTGCATGATCAGCCACGTGATCAGTGCATGATCAGTCACGTGATCAGTGTATGATCAGCCACGTGATCAGTGCATGATCAGCCACGTGATCAGTGCATGATCAGTCACGTGATCAGTGCATGATCAGTCACGTGATCAGTGCATGATCAGCCACGTGATCAGTGCATGATCAGCCACGTGATCAGTGCATGATCAGTCACGTGATCAGTACATGATCAGTCACGTGATCAGTGCATGATCATTTACGTGATCAGTGCATGATCAGTCACGTGACCAGTATATGGTAGCTACGTGATCATTGCATGATCAGCCACGTGAGCAGTGCATGATAGCCACGTGATGTGTGCATGAGTTACGTGATCAGTGTATGATCAGCCACGTGATCAGTGCATGAGTGCCACGTGATCAGTGCATGATGTCACGTGACAGTGTGTGATCAGCCACGTGATCAGTGCATGATCAGCCACGTGATCAGTGCATGATAGCCACGTGATCAGTGCATGATCAGTTACGTGAGCAGTGTATGATCAGCCACGTGATCAGTGCATGGTCAGACACGTGAACAGTGTATGATCAGCCACGTGATCAGTGCATGATATCCAAGTGATCAGTGCATGATCATCACGTGATCAGTGTATGATCAGCCACGTGAACAGTGCATGCTCAGTCACGTGATCAGGGCCTGCTGAGCTGCGTGATTACTGTCTGCTCATCTGCTTGACAATTGCCAGCTGAGCTGCACGATTCCTGCCTGTCATCTGCTTGACAATTGCCAGCTGTGCTGCGTAATTCCTGCCTGCTCAGCTGCTTGATTATTGCCAGCTGAGCAGCATGATTCCTCACAGCTGAGTTCCATGATTATTGCCTGCTGACTGTTTGATTCGTGCCTACTCAGCTCTTTGTTTATTGCCTCCAGAGGCACATGATCAGTGTATGATAGCAAACATGATCAGCGCATGATCAGTCACATGATCAGCGCCATTAAGTCACGTGATCACTACATGATAGTCATGTGATCAGTCCATGCTCAGTCACGGTATCAGTGCATGATCAGCCACGTGATCAGTGCATGATCTGTCACATGATTAGTGTATGATCATCCACGTGATCAGTGCATGGGCAGTCATGTGATCAGTGCATGATATAGACGTGATCAGTGCATGATCAGTCACGTGATCAGTGCATGATAGCCACGTGATCAGTGCATGATCAGTCACCTGATGGGTGTATGATCATTCACGTGACCTGTACATGGTAGCTACATGATCATTGCATGATCAGCCACGTGAGTAGTGCATGATAGCCACGTGATCAGTGCATGATCAGTCACGTGATCAGTGCATGATCAGTCATGTGACCAGTACATGGTAGCTGCGTGATCATGCATGATCAGCCACGTGATCAGTGCATGATAGCCACGTGATCAGTGCATGATCAGTCACGTGATCAGTGCATGATCAGTCACGTGATCAGTGCATGATCAGCCACGTGATCAGTGCATGATCAGTCACGTGATCAGTGCATGATCAGCCACGTGATCAGTGCATGATCAGCCACGTGATCAGTGCATGATCAGCCACGTGATCAGTGCATGATCAGTTACGTGATCAGTGCATGATCAGTCACGTGATCAGTGCATGATAGCCACGTGATCAGTGCATGATCAGCCACGTGATCAGTGCATGATAGCCACGTGATCAGTGCATGATAGCCACGTGATCAGTGCATGATCAGTCACGTGATCAGTGCATGATCAGTCACGTGATCAGTGCATGATCAGTCACGTGATCAGTGCATGATCAGTCACGTGACCAGTGCATGGTAGCTACGTGATCAGTGCATGATCAGCCACGTGATCAGTGCATGATAGCCACGTGATCAGTGCATGATCAGCCACGTGATCAGTGCATGATCAGTCACGTGATCAGTGCATGATCAGCCACGTGATCAGTGCATGATCAGCACGTGATCAGTGCATGATCAGCCACGTGATCAGTGCATGATAGCCACGTGATCAGTGCATGATCAGTCACGTGATCAGTGCATGATCAGTCACGTGATCAGTGCATGATCAGCCACGTGATCAGTGCATGATCAGCCACGTGATCAGTGCATGATCAATTACGTGATCAGTGCATGATCAGTCACGTGATCAGTGCATGATAGCCACGTGATCAGTGCATGATCAGCCACGTGATCAGTGCATGATAGCCACGTGATCAGTGCATGATAGCCACGTGATCAGTGCATGATCAGTCACGTGATCAGTGTGTGATCAGCCACGTGATCAGTGCATGATAGCCACGTGATCAGTGCATGATCAGCCACGTGATCAGTGCATGATCAGTCACGTGATCAGTGCATGATTGCTACGTGATCAGTGCATGATCAGCCACGTGATCAGTGCATGATAGCCACGTGATCAGTGCATGATCAGTCACGTGATCAGTGCATGATCAGTCACGTGATCAGTGCATGATCATTACGTGATCAGTGCATGATCAGTCACGTGACAGTATATGGTTGCTACGTGATCAGTGCATGACAGCCACGTGATCAGTGCATGATAGCCACGTGATGTGTGCATGAGTCACGTGATCAGTGCATGATCAGCCACGTGATCAGTGCATGATAGCCACGTGATCAGTGCATGATCAGTTACGTGAGCAGTGTATGATCAGCCACGTGATCAGTGCATGGTCAGACACGTGAACAGTGTATGATCAGCCACGTGATCAGTGCATGATATCCAAGTGATCAGTGCATGATCATCACGTGATCAGTGTATGATCAGCCACGTGAACAGTGCATGCTCAGTCACGTGATCTGGGCCTGCTGAGCTGCGTGATTACTGTCTGCTCATCTGCTTGACAATTGCCAGCTGAGCTGCACGATTCCTGCCTGTCATCTGCTTGACAATTGCCAGCTGTGCTGCGTAATTCCTGCCTGCTCAGCTGCTTGATTATTGCCAGCTGAGCAGCATGATTCCTCACAGCTGAGTTCCATGATTATTGCCTGCTGACTGTTTGATTCGTGCCTACTCAGCTCTTTGTTTATTGCCTCCAGAGGCACATGATCAGTGTATGATAGCAAACATGATCAGCGCATGATCAGTCACATGATCAGCGCCATTAAGTCACGTGATCACTACATGATAGTCATGTGATCAGTCCATGCTCAGTCACGGTATCAGTGCATGATCAGCCACGTGATCAGTGCATGATCTGTCACATGATTAGTGTATGATCATCCACGTGATCAGTGCATGGGCAGTCATGTGATCAGTGCATGATATAGACGTGATCAGTGCATGATCAGTCAGTGATCAGTGCATGATAGCCACGTGATCAGTGCATGATCAGTCACCTGATGGGTGTATGATCATTCACGTGACCTGTACATGGTAGCTACATGATCATTGCATGATCAGCCACGTGAGTAGTGCATGATAGCCACGTGATCAGTGCATGATCAGTCACGTGATCAGTGCATGATCAGTCATGTGACCAGTACATGGTAGCTCGTGATCATGCATGATCAGCCACGTGAGCAGTGCATGATAGCCACGTGATCAGTGCATGATCAGTCACGTGATCAGTGCATGATCAGTCACGTGATCAGTGCATGATCAGTCACGTGATCAGTGCATGATAGCCACGTGATCAGTGCATGATCAGCCACGTGATCAGTGCATGATAGCCACGTGATCAGTGCATGATCAGCCACGTGATCAGTGCATGATCAGTCACGTGATCAGTGCATGATCAGCCACGTGATCAGTGCATGATCAGCCACGTGATCAGTGCATGATCAGCCACGTGATCAGTGCATGATAGCCACGTGATCAGTGCATGATCAGTCACGTGATCAGTGCATGATCAGTCACGTGATCAGTGTGTGATCAGCCACGTGAACAGTGCATGCTCAGTCACGTGATCAGGGCCTGCTGAGCTGCGTGATTACTGTCTGCTCATCTGCTTGACAATTGCCAGCTGAGCTGCACGATTCCTGCCTGTCATCTGCTTGACAATTGCCACCTGTGCTGCGTAATTCCTGCCTGCTCAGCTGCTTGATTATTGCCAGCTGAGCAGCATGATTTCTCAGAGCTGAGTTCCATGATTATAGCCTGCTGACTGATTCGTGCCTACTCAGCTCTTTGTTCATTGCCTCCAGAGGCACATGATCAGTGTATGATACCAAACATGATCAGTGCATGATCAGTCACATGATCAGTGCATGATAAGCCACGTGATCAGTGCATGATCAGTCATGTGATCAGTGCATGATCAGTCACGTGACAGTACATGGTAGCTGCGTGATCAGTGCATGATCAGCCACGTGATCAGTGCATGATAGCCACGTGATCAGTGCATGATCAGTCACGTGATCAGTGCATGATCAGTCACGTGATCAGTGCATGATCAGTCACGTGATCAGTGCATGATCAGTCACGTGATCAGTGCATGATCAGTCACGTGATCAGTGCATGGCAGCTCCGTGATCAGTGCATGATCAGCCACGTGATCAGTGCATGATAGCCACGTGATCAGTGCATGATCAGCCACGTGATCAGTGCATGATCAGTCACGTGATCAGTGTGATCAGCCACGTGATCAGTGCATGATATCCACGTGATCAGTGCATGATAGCCACGTGATCAGTGCATGATCAGTCACGTGATCAGTGCATGATCAGTCACGTGATCAGTGTGATCAGCCACGTGATCAGTGCATGATCAGCCACGTGATCAGTGCATGATCAATTACGTGATCAGTGCATGATCAGTCACGTGATCAGTGCATGATAGCTACGTGATCAGTGCATGATCAGCCACGTGATCAGTGCATGATAGCCACGTGATCAGTGCATGATAGCCACGTGATCAGTGCATGAGCCACGTGATCAGTGCATGATCAGTCACGTGATACATGTGTGATCAGCCACGTGATCAGTGCATGATGAGCCACGTGATCAGTGCAGGATCAATTACGTGATCAGTGCATGATCAGTCACGTGACCAGTACATGGTTGCTACGTGATCATTGCATGATCAGCCACGTGAGCAGTGCATGATAGCCACGTGATCAGTGCATGATCAGTCACGTGATCAGTACATGATCAGTCACGTGAACAGTGCATGATCATTTACGTGATCTGTGCATGATCAGTCACGTGACCAGTATATGGTAGCTACGTGATCATTCCATGACGAGCCACGTGAGCAGTGCATGATAGCCACGTGATGTGTGCATGAGTTACGTGAGCAGAGTATGATCAGCCACGTGATCAGTGCATGAGTGCCACGTGATCAGTGCATGATATGTCACGTGACAGGTGTGTGATCAGCCACGTGAACAGTGCATGTTCAGCCACGTGATCAGTGCATGATAGCCACGTGATCAGTGCATGATCAGTTACGTGAGCAGTGTATGATCAGCCACGTGATCAGTGCATGGTCAGACACGTGAACAGTGTATGATCAGCCACGTGATCAGTGCATGATATCCACGTGATCAGTGCATGATCATCACGTGATCAGTGTATGATCAGCCACGTGAACAGTGCATGCTCAGTCACGTGATCTGGGCCTGCTGAGCTGCGTGATTACTGTCTGCTCATCTGCTTGACAATTGCCAGCTGAGCTGCACGATTCCTGCCTGTCATCTGCTTGACAATTGCCAGCTGTGCTGCGTAATTCCTGCCTGCTCAGCTGCTTGATTATTGCCAGCTGAGCAGCATGATTCCTCACACCTGAGTTCCATGATTATTGCCTGCTGACTGTTTGATTCGTGCCTACTCAGCTCTTTGTTTATTGCCTCCAGAGGCACATGATCAGTGTATGATAGCAAACATGATCAGCGCATGATCAGTCACATGATCAGCGCCATTAAGTCACGTGATCACTACATGATAGTCATGTGATCAGTCCATGCTCAGTCACGGTATCAGTGCATGATCAGCCACGTGATCAGTGCATGATCTGTCACATGATTAGTGTATGATCATCCACGTGATCAGTGCATGGGCAGTCATGTGATCAGTGCATGATATAGACGTGATCAGTGCATGATCAGTCACGTGATCAGTGCATGATCAGCCACGTGATCAGTGCATGATCAGCCACGTGATCAGTGCATGATCAGTCACGTGATCAGTGCATGATCAGTCACGTGACCAGTACATGGTAGCTGCGTGATCATGCATGATCAGCCACGTGAGCAGTGCATGATAGCCACGTGATCAGTGCATGATCAGTCACGTGATCAGTGCATGATCAGTCACGTGATCAGTGCATGATCAGCCACGTGATCAGTGCATGATCAGCCACGTGATCAGTGCATGATAGCCACGTGATCAGTGCATGATCAGTCACGTGATCATGTGTGATCAGCCACGTGATCAGTGCATGATCAGCCACGTGATCAGTGCATGATCAATTACGTGATCAGTGCATGATCAGTCACGTGATCAGTACATGGTAGCTACGTGATCAGTGCATGATCAGCCACGTGATCAGTGCATGATAGCCACGTGATCAGTGCATGATCAGTTACGTGAGCAGTGTATGATCAGCCACGTGATCAGTGCATGATCAGACACGTGATCAGTGTATGATCAGCCACGTGATCAGTGCATGATATCCACGTGATCAGTGCATGATCATCACGTGATCAGTGTATGATCAGCCACGTGAACAGTGCATGCTCAGTCACGTGATCAGGGCCTGCTGAGCTGCGTGATTACTGTCTGCTCATCTGCTTGACAATTGCCAGCTGAGCTGCACGATTCCTGCCTGTCATCTGCTTGACAATTGCCAGCTGTGCTGCGTAATTCCTGCCTGCTCAGCTGCTTGATTATTGCCAGCTGAGCAGCATGATTCCTCACACCTGAGTTCCATGATTATTGCCTGCTGACTGTTTGATTCGTGCCTACTCAGCTCTTTGTTTATTGCCTCCAGAGGCACATGATCAGTGTATGATAGCAAACATGATCAGCGCATGATCAGTCACATGATCAGCGCCATTAAGTCACGTGATCACTACATGATAGTCATGTGATCAGTCCATGCTCAGTCACGGTATCAGTGCATGATCAGCCACGTGATCAGTGCATGATCTGTCACATGATTAGTGTATGATCATCCACGTGATCAGTGCATGGGCAGTCATGTGATCAGTGCATGATATAGACGTGATCAGTGCATGATCAGTCACGTGATCAGTGCATGATAGCCACGTGATCAGTGCATGATCAGTCACCTGATGGGTGTATGATCATTCACGTGACCTGTACATGGTAGCTACGTGATCATTGCATGATCAGCCACGTGAGTAGTGCATGACAGCCACGTGATCAGTGCATGATCAGCCACGTGATCAGTGCATGATCAGTCACGTGATCAGTGCATGATCAGCCACGTGATCAGTGCATGATAGCCACGTGATCAGTGCATGATCAGTCACGTGATCAGTGCATGATCAGTCACGTGATCAGTGCATGATCAGCCACGTGATCAGTGCATGATCAGCCACGTGATCAGTGCATGATCAGTCACGTGATCAGTGCATGATCAGTCACGTGATCAGTGCATGATAGCCACGTGATCAGTGCATGATCAGCCACGTGATCAGTGCATGATCAGCCACGTGATCAGTGCATGATATCCACGTGATCAGTGCATGATCAGCCACGTGATCAGTGCATGATAGCCACGTGATCAGTGCATGATCAGTCACGTGATCATGTGTGATCAGCCACGTGATCAGTGCATGATCAGCCACGTGATCAGTGCATGATCAATTACGTGATCAGTGCATGATCAGTCACGTGATCAGTACATGGTTGCTACGTGATCAGTGCATGATCAGCCACGTGATCAGTGCATGATAGCCACGTGATCAGTGCATGATCAGTCACGTGATCAGTGCATGATCAGTCACGTGATCAGTGCATGATCATTTACGTGATCAGTGCATGATCAGTCACGTGACAGTATATGGTAGCTACGTGATCATTGCATGACAGCCACGTGATCAGTGCATGATAGCCACGTGATGTGTGCATGAGTTACGTGATCAGTGTATGATCAGCCACGTGATCAGTGCATGATGCCACGTGATCAGTGCATGATAGTCACGTGACAGTGTGTGATCAGCCACGTGATCAGTGCATGATCAGCCACGTGATCAGTGCATGATAGCCACGTGATCAGTGCATGATCAGTCACGTGATCAGTGCATGATCAGCCACGTGATCAGTGCATGATCAGTCATGTGATCAGTGCATGATATAGACGTGATCAGTGCATGATCAGTCACGTGATCAGTGCATGATCAGCCACGTGATCAGTGCATGATCAGTCACGTGATCAGTGCATGATCAGTCACGTGACCAGTACATGGAGCTACATGATCATTGCATGATCAGCCACGTGATCAGTGCATGATAGCCACGTGATCAGTGCATGATCAGTCACGTGATCAGTGCATGATCAGTCACGTGATCAGTGCATGGCAGCTGCGTGATCATGCATGATCAGCCACGTGATCAGTGCATGATAGCCACGTGATCAGTGCATGATCAGTCACGTGATCAGTGCATGATCAGTCACGTGATCAGTGCATGATCAGCCACGTGATCAGTGCATGATCAGCCACGTGATCAGTGCATGATCAGTCACGTGATCAGTGCATGATCATCCACGTGATCAGTGCATGATCAGTCACGTGATCAGTGCATGATATAGACGTGATCAGTGCATGATCAGTCACGTGATCAGTGCATGATAGCCACGTGATCAGTGCATGATCAGTCACGTGATACATGTGTGATCAGCCACGTGATCAGTGCATGATGAGCCACGTGATCAGTGCAGGATCAATTACGTGATCAGTGCATGATCAGTCACGTGACCAGTACATGGTTGCTACGTGATCGTTGCATGATCAGCCACGTGAGCAGTGCATGATAGCCACGTGATCAGTGCATGATCAGTCACGTGATCAGTACATGATCAGTCACGTGAACAGTGCATGATCATTTACGTGATCAGTGCATGATCAGTCACGTGACCAGTATATGGTAGCTACGTGATCATTCCATGACGAGCCACGTGAGCAGTGCATGATAGCCACGTGATGTGTGCATGAGTTACGTGAGCAGAGTATGATCAGCCACGTGATCAGTGCATGAGTGCCACGTGATCAGTGCATGATATGTCACGTGACAGGTGTGTGATCAGCCACGTGAACAGTGCATGTTCAGCCACGTGATCAGTGCATGATAGCCACGTGATCAGTGCATGATCAGTTACGTGAGCAGTGTATGATCAGCCACGTGATCAGTGCATGGTCAGACACGTGAACAGTGTATGATCAGCCACGTGATCAGTGCATGATATCCAAGTGATCAGTGCATGATCATCACGTGATCAGTGTATGATCAGCCACGTGAACAGTGCATGCTCAGTCACGTGATCTGGGCCTGCTGAGCTGCGTGATTACTGTCTGCTCATCTGCTTGACAATTGCCAGCTGAGCTGCACGATTCCTGCCTGTCATCTGCTTGACAATTGCCAGCTGTGCTGCGTAATTCCTGCCTGCTCAGCTGCTTGATTATTGCCAGCTGAGCAGCATGATTCCTCACACCTGAGTTCCATGATTATTGCCTGCTGACTGTTTGATTCGTGCCTACTCAGCTCTTTGTTTATTGCCTCCAGAGGCACATGATCAGTGTATGATAGCAAACATGATCAGCGCATGATCAGTCACATGATCAGCGCCATTAAGTCACGTGATCACTACATGATAGTCATGTGATCAGTCCATGCTCAGTCACGGTATCAGTGCATGATCAGCCACGTGATCAGTGCATGATCTGTCACATGATTAGTGTATGATCATCCACGTGATCAGTGCATGGGCAGTCATGTGATCAGTGCATGATATAGACGTGATCAGTGCATGATCAGTCTCGTGATCAGTGCATGATAGCCACGTGATCAGTGCATGATCAGTCACCTGATGGGTGTATGATCATTCACGTGACCTGTACATGGTAGCTACATGATCATTGCATGATCAGCCACGTGAGTAGTGCATGATAGCCACGTGATCACTGCATGATCAGTCACGTGATCAGTGCATGATCAGTCATGTGACCAGTACATGGTAGCTGCGTGATCATGCATGATCAGCCACGTGATCAGTGCATGATAGCCACGTGATCAGTGCATGATCAGACACGTGATCAGTGCATGATCAGTCACGTGATCAGTGCATGATCAGCCACGTGATCAGTGCATGATCAGCCACGTGATCAGTGCATGATCAGTCACGTGATCAGTGCATGATCATCCACGTGATCAGTGCATGATCAGTCATGTGATCAGTGCATGATATAGACGTGATCAGTGCATGATCAGTCACGTGATCAGTGCATGATAGCCACGTGATCAGTGCATGATCAGTCACGTGATCATGTGTGATCAGCCACGTGATCAGTGCATGATGAGCCACGTGATCAGTGCATGATCAATTACGTGATCAGTGCATGATCAGTCACGTGACCAGTACATGGTTGCTACGTGATCGTTGCATGATCAGCCACGTGAGCAGTGCATGATAGCCACGTGATCAGTGCATGATCAGTCACGTGATCAGTACATGATCAGTCACGTGAACAGTGCATGATCATTTACGTGATCAGTGCATGATCAGTCACGTGACCAGTATATGGTAGCTACGTGATCATTCCATGACAGCCACGTGAGCAGTGCATGATAGCCACGTGATGTGTGCATGATCAGTTACGTGAGCAGAGTATGATCAGCCACGTGATCAGTGCATGAGTGCCACGTGATCAGTGCATGATATGTCACGTGACAGGTGTGTGATCAGCCACGTGATCAGTGCATGATCAGCCACGTGATCAGTGCATGATCAGTTACGTGAGCAGTGTATGATCAGCCACGTGATCAGTGCATGGTCAGACACGTGAACAGTGTATGATCAGCCACGTGATCAGTGCATGATATCCACGTGATCAGTGCATGATCATCACGTGATCAGTGTATGATCAGCCACGTGAACAGTGCATGCTCAGTCACGTGATCAGGGCCTGCTGAGCTGCGTGATTACTGTCTGCTCATCTGCTTGACAATTGCCAGCTGAGCTGCATGATTCCTGCCTGTCATCTGCTTGACAATTGCCAGCTGTGCTGCGTAATTCCTGCCTGCTCAGCTGCTTGATTATTGCCAGCTGAGCAGCATGATTCTCACAGCTGAGTTCCATGATTATTGCCTGCTGACTGATTCGTGCCTACTCAGCTCTTTGTTCATTGCCTCCAGAGGCACATGATCAGTGTATGATAGCAAACATGATCAGTGCATGATCAGTCACATGATCATGCATGATTAGCCACGTGATCAGTGCATGATCAGTCATGTGATCAGTGCATGATCAGTCACGTGATCAGTGCATGATAGCCACGTGATCAGTGCATGATCAGCCACGTGATCAGTGCATGATAGCCACGTGATCAGTGCATGATCAGTCACGTGATCAGTGCATGATCAGTCACTGATCAGTGCATGATCAGTCACGTGATCAGTGCATGATAGCTACGTGATCAGTGCATGATCAGCCACGTGATCAGTGCATGATAGCCACGTGATCAGTGCATGATCAGTCACGTGATCAGTGCATGATCAGCCACGTGATCAGTGCATGATAGCCACGTGATCAGTGCATGATCAGCCACGTGATCAGTGCATGATCAGTCACGTGATCAGTGCATGATCAGTCACGTGATCAGTGCATGATCAGTCACGTGATCAGTGCATGATCAGCCACGTGATCAGTGCATGATAGCCACGTGATCAGTGCATGATCAGTCACGTGATCAGTGCATGATCAGTCACGTGATCAGTGCATGATCAGCCACGTGATCAGTGCATGATCAGCCACGTGATCAGTGCATGATCAGTCACGTGATCAGTGCATGATCAGCCACGTGATCAGTGCATGATCAGTCACGTGATCAGTGCATGATCAGCCACGTGATCAGTGCATGATCAGCCACGTGATCAGTGCATGATCAGTCACGTGATCAGTGCATGATCAGTCACGTGATCAGTGCATGATATAGACGTGATCAGTGCATGATCAGTCACGTGATCAGTGCATGATAGCCACGTGATCAGTGCATGATCAGTCACGTGATCAGTGCATGATCAGTCACGTGACCTGTGCATGATAGCTACGTGATCAGTGCATGATCAGCCACGTGATCAGTGCATGATAGCCACGTGATCAGTGCATGATCAGCCACGTGATCAGTGCATGATCAGCCACGTGATCAGTGCATGATCAGCCACGTGATCAGTGCATGATCAGCCACGTGATCAGTGCATGATCAGCCACGTGATCAGTGCATGATCAGCCACGTGATCAGTGCATGATCAGCCACGTGATCAGTGCATGATCAGCCACGTGATCAGTGCATGATCAGTCACGTGATCAGTGCATGATCAGTCACGTGATCAGTGTATGATCAGCCACGTGAACAGTGCATGCTCAGTCACGTGATCAGGGCCTGCTGAGCTGCGTGATTAGTGTCTGCTCATCTGCTTGACAATTGCCAGCTGAGCTGCACGATTCCTGCCTGTCATCTGCTTGACAATTGCCACCTGTGCTGCGTAATTCCTGCCTGCTCAGCCACTTGATTATTGCCAGCTGAGCAGCATGATTTCTCAGAGCTGAGTTCCATGATTATAGCCTGCTGACTGATTCCTGCCTACTCAGCTCTTTGTTCATTGCCTCCAGAGGCACATGATCAGTGTATGACACCAAACATGATCAGTGCATGATCAGTCACATGATCAGTGCATGATAAGCCACGTGATCAGTGCATGATCAGTCATGTGATCAGTGCATGATCAGCCACGTGATCAGTGCATGATAGCCACGTGATCAGTGCATGATCAGTCACGTGATCAGTGCATGATCAGTCACGTGATCAGTGCATGATCAGCCACGTGATCAGTGCATGATCAGGCACGTGATCAGTGCATGATCAGCCACGTGATCAGTGCATGATAGCTACGTGATCAGTGCATGATCATCCACGTGATCAGTGCATGATAGCCACGTGATCAGTGCATGATAGCCACGTGATCAGTGCATGATCAGTCACGTGATCAGTGCATGATCAGTCACGTGACAGTACATGATCAGCCACGTGATCAGTGCATGATCAGCCACGTGATCAGTGCATGATAGCCACGTGATCAGTGCATGATCAGTCACGTGATCAGTGCATGATCAGTCATGTAGTCAATGCATGATAGCCACGTGATCAGTGCATGATCAGTTACGTGATCAGTGTATGATCAGCCACGTGATCAGTGCATGATCAGACACGTGATCAGTGCATGATCAGCCACGTGATCAGTGCATGATCAATCACGTGATCAGTGTATGATCAGCCACGTGAACAGTGCATGCTCAGTCACGTGATCAGGGCCTGCTGAGCTGCGTGATTACTGTCTGCTCATCTGCTTGACAATTGCCAGCTGAGCTGCACGATTCCTGCCTGTCATCTGCTTGACAATTGCCACCTGTGCTGCGTAATTCCTGCCTGCTCAGCTGCTTGATTATTGCCAGCTGAGCAGCATGATTTCTCACAGCTGAGTTCCATGATTATTGCCTGCTGACTGTTTGATTCGTGCCTACTCAGCTCTTTGTTTATTGCCTCCAGAGGCACATGATCAGTGTATGATACCAAACATGATCAGCGCATGATCAGTCACATGATCAGTGCCATTAAGTCACGTGATCACTACATGATAGTCATGTGATCAGTCCATGCTCAGTCACGGTATCAGTGCATGATCAGCCACGTGATCAGTGCATGATCTGTCACATGATAGTGTATGATCATCCACGTGATCAGTGCATGGGCAGTCATGTGATCAGTGCATGATTAGACGTGATCAGTGCATGATCAGTCTCGTGATCAGTGCATGATAGCCACGTGATCAGTGCATGATCAGTCACCTGATGGGTGTATGATCAGTCACGTGACCAGTGCATGGTAGCTACGTGATCAGTGCATGATCAGCCACGTGATCAGTGCATGATAGCCACGTGATCAGTGCATGATCAGTCACGTGATCAGTGCATGATCAGCCACGTGATCAGTGCATGATCAATTACGTGATCAGTGCATGATCAGTCACGTGATCAGTGCATGATAGCTGCGTGATCAGTGCATGATCAGCCACGTGATCAGTGCATGATAGTCACGTGATCAGTGCATGATCAGTCACGTGATCAGTGCATGATCAGTCACGTGATCAGTGCATGATCAGCCACGTGATCAGTGCATGATCAGTCACGTGATCAGTGCATGATCAGTCACGTGATCAGTGCATGTAGCTGCGTGATCAGTGCATGATCAGCCACGTGATCAGTGCATGATAGTCACGTGATCAGTGCATGATCAGTCACGTGATCAGTGCATGATCAGCCACGTGATCAGTGCATGATCAGCCACGTGATCAGTGCATGATCAGTTACGTGATCAGTGCATGATCAGTCACGTGATCAGTGCATGGTAGCTACGTGATCAGTGCATGATCAGCCACGTGATCAGTGCATGATAGCCACGTGATCAGTGCATGATCAGTCACGTGATCAGTGTGTGATCAGCCACGTGATCAGTGCATGATATCCACGTGATCAGTGCATGATAGCCACGTGATCAGTGCATGATAGCCACGTGATCAGTGCATGATCAGTCACGTGATCGTGTGTGATCAGCCACGTGATCAGTGCATGATGAGCCACGTGATCAGTGCATGATCAATTACGTGATCAGTGCATGATCAGTCACGTGACCAGTACATGGTTGCTACGTGATCAGTGCATGATCAGCCACGTGATCAGTGCATGATAGCCACGTGATCAGTGCATGATCAGTCACGTGATCAGTGCATGATCAGTCACGTGATCAGTGCATGATCATTTACGTGATCAGTGCATGATCAGTCACGTGATCAGTGTATGGTAGCTACGTGATCAGTGCATGATCAGCCACGTGAGCAGTGCATGATAGCCACGTGATGTGCATGATCAGTTACGTGATCAGTGCATGATCAGCCACGTGATCAGTGCATGAGTGCCACGTGATCAGTGCATGATCAGTCACGTGACAGGTGTGTGATCAGCCACGTGATCAGTGCATGATCAGCCACGTGATCAGTGCATGATAGCCACGTGATCAGTGCATGATCAGTTACGTGATCAGTGCATGATCAGCCACGTGATCAGTGCATGATCAGACACGTGATCAGTGTATGATCAGCCACGTGATCAGTGCATGATAGCCACGTGATCAGTGCATGATCAGTCACGTGATCAGTGCATGATCAGTCACGTGATCAGTGCATGATCAGCCACGTGATCAGTGCATGATCAGTCACGTGATCAGTGCATGGTTGCTACGTGATCAGTGCATGATCAGCCACGTGATCAGTGCATGATAGCCACGTGATCAGTGCATGATCACCACGTGATCAGTGCATGATCAGTCACGTGATCAGTGCATGATCAGCCACGTGATCAGTGCATGACAGGCACGTGATCAGTATGATCAGCCACGTGATCAGTGCATGATAGCCACGTGATCAGTGCATGATCAGCCACGTGATCAGTGCATGATCAGTCACGTGATCAGTGCATGATCAGCCACGTGATCAGTGCATGATCAATCACGTGATCAGTGCATGATCAGTCACGTGATCAGTGCATGATAGCTGCGTGATCAGTGCATGATCAGCCACGTGATCAGTGCATGATAGCCACGTGATCAGTGCATGATCAGTCACGTGATCAGTGCATGATCAGTCACGTGATCAGTGCATGATCAGCCACGTGATCAGTGCATGATAGCCACGTGATCAGTGCATGATCAGTCACGTGATCGTGCATGATCAGCCACGTGACCAGTGCATGATAGCTGCGTGATCAGTGCATGATAGCCACGTGATCAGTGCATGATAGCCACGTGATCAGTGCATGATCAGTCACGTGATCAGTGTGTGATCAGCCACGTGATCAGTGCATGATGAGTCACGTGATCAGTGCATGATCAATTACGTGATCAGTGCATGATCAGTCACGTGACCAGTGCATGGTTGCTACGTGATCATTGCATGATCAGCCACGTGATCAGTGCATGATAGCCACGTGATCAGTGCATGATCAGTCACGTGATCAGTGCATGATCAGTCACGTGATCAGTGCATGATCATTTACGTGATCAGTGCATGATCAGTCACGTGATCAGTATATGGTAGCTACGTGATCAGTGCATGATCAGCCACGTGATCAGTGCATGATAGCCACGTGATCAGTGCATGATCAGTTACGTGATCAGTGTGTGATCAGCCACGTGATCAGTGCATGAGTGCCACGTGATCAGTGCATGATCAGTCACGTGACAGTGTGTGATCAGCCACGTGATCAGTGCATGATCAGCCACGTGATCAGTGCATGATAGCCACGTGATCAGTGCATGATCAGTTACGTGATCAGTGTGTGATCAGCCACGTGATCAGTGCATGATCAGCCACGTGATCAGTGCATGATCAGCCACGTGATCAGTGCATGAGATCCAGGTGATCAGTGCATGATCAGTCACGTGATCAGTGCATGATCAGCCACGTGATCAGTGCATGATCAGCCACGTGATCAGTGCATGATCAGTCACGTGATCAGTGCATGATAGCTACGTGATCAGTGCATGATCAGCCACGTGATCAGTGCATGATAGCCACGTGATCAGTGCATGATAGCCACGTGATCAGTGCATGATCAGTCACGTGATCAGTGCATGATCAGCCACGTGATCAGTGCATGACAGGCACGTGATCAGTATGATCAGCCACGTGATCAGTGCATGATAGCCACGTGATCAGTGCATGATCAGCCACGTGATCAGTGCATGATCAGCCACGTGATCAGTGCATGATCAGCCACGTGATCAGTGCATGATCAGCCACGTGATCAGTGCATGATAGCTACGTGATCAGTGCATGATCAGGCACGTGATCAGTGCATGATAGCCACGTGATCAGTGCATGATCAGCCACGTGATCAGTGCATGATCAGTCACGTGATCAGTGCATGATCAGTCACGTGATCAGTGCATGATCAGCCACGTGATCAGTGCATGTCAGTCATGTGATCAGTGCATGATAGCACGTGATCAGTGCATGATCAGTCCGTGATCAGTGCATGATCAGCCACGTGATCAGTGCATGATAGCCACGTGATCAGTGCATGATCAGTCACGTGATCAGTGCATGATCAGCCACGTGATCAGTGCATGATAGCCACGTGATCAGTGCATGATCAGTCACGTGATCAGTGCATGATCAGTCACGTGATCAGTGCATGATCAGTCACGTGATCAGTGCATGATCAGTCACGTGATCAGTGCATGATAGCTACGTGATCAGTGCATGATCAGCCACGTGATCAGTGCATGATAGCCACGTGATCAGTGCATGATCAGCTACGTGATCAGTGCATGATCAGCCACGTGATCAGTGCATGATCAGCCACGTGATCAGTGCATGATCAGCACGTGATCAGTGCATGATGCCACGTGATCAGTGCATGATCAGTCACGTGATCAGTGCATGATCAGCCACGTGATCAGTGCATGATAGCCACGTGATCAGTGCATGATAGCCACGTGATCAGTGCATGATCAGTCACGTGATCAGTGTGTGATCAGCCACGTGATCAGTGCATGATCAGCCACGTGATCAGTGCATGATAGCCACGTGATCAGTGCATGATCAGTCACGTGATCAGTGCATGATCAGTCACGTGATCAGTGCATGATCAGCCACGTGATCAGTGCATGATCAATTACGTGATCAGTGCATGATCAGTCACGTGACCAGTACATGGATGCTACGTGATCAGTGCATGATCAGCCACGTGATCAGTGCATGATAGCCACGTGATCAGTGCATGATCATCACGTGATCAGTGCATGATCAGTCACGTGATCAGTGCATGATCATTTACGTGATCAGTGCATGATCAGTCACGTGACCAGTATATGGTAGCTACGTGATCATTGCATGATCAGCCACGTGATCAGTGCATGATAGCCACGTGATCAGTGCATGATCAGTTACGTGATCAGTGTATGATCAGCCACGTGATCAGTGCATGAGTGCCACGTGATCAGTGCATGATCAGTCACGTGACAGTGCATGATCAGCCACGTGATCAGTGCATGATCAGCACGTGATCAGTGCATGATAGCCACGTGATCAGTGCATGATAGCTACGTGATCAGTGCATGATCAGCCACGTGATCAGTGCATGATCAGTCACGTGATCAGTGCATGATAGCTACGTGATCAGTGCATGATCAGCCACGTGATCAGTGCATGATCACCACGTGATCAGTGCATGATCAGCCACGTGATCAGTGCATGATCAGTCACGTGATCAGTGCATGATAGCCACGTGATCAGTGCATGATCAGTCACGTGATCAGTGCATGATCAGCCACGTGATCAGTGCATGATCAGTCACGTGATCAGTGCATGATCAGCCACGTGATCAGTGCATGATAGTCACGTGATCAGTGCATGCTAGTCACGTGATCAGTGCATGATCAGTCACGTGATCAGTGCATGATCAGTCACGTGATCATGTGTGATCAGCCACGTGATCAGTGCATGGGCAGCCACGTGATCAGTGCATGATCAATTACGTGATCAGTGCATGATCAGTCACGTGATCAGTACATGATAGCTACGTGATCAGTGCATGATCAGCCACGTGATCAGTGCATGATAGCCACGTGATCAGTGCATGATAGCCACGTGATCAGTGCATGATCAGTCACGTGATCAGTGCATGATCAGCCACGTGATCAGTGCATGATATCCACGTGATCAGTGCATGATAGTCACGTGATCAGTGCATGATAGCCACGTGATCAGTGCATGATCAGTCACGTGATCATGTGTGATCAGCCACGTGATCAGTGCATGATCAGCCACGTGATCAGTGCATGATCAATTACGTGATCAGTGCATGATCAGCCACGTGACCAGTACATGGTAGCTACGTGATCGTTGCATGATCAGCCACGTGATCAGTGCATGATAGCCACGTGATCAGTGCATGATCAGCCACGTGATCAGTGCATGATCAGTCACGTGATCAGTGTGATCAGTCACGTGATCAGTGCATGATCAGCCACGTGATCAGTGCATGATCAGTCACGTGATCAGTGCATGATCAGTCACGTGATCAGTGCATGATCAGTCACGTGATCAGTGCATGATCAGCCACGTGATCAGTGCATGATCAGTCACGTGATCAGTGCATGATAGCCACGTGATCAGTGCATGATCAGTCACGTGATCAGTGTGTGATCAGCCACGTGATCAGTGCATGATCAGCCACGTGATCAGTGCATGATCAGCCACGTGATCAGTGCATGATAGTCACGTGATCAGTGTATGATCAGTCACGTGATCAGTGCATGATCAGTCACGTGATCAGTGCATGATCAGCACGTGATCAGTGCATGATCAGTCATGTGTCAGTGCATGATAGCCGTGATCAGTGCATGATCAGTCCAGTGATCAGTGCATGATCAGCCAGTGATCAGTGCATGATAGCCACGTGATCAGTGCATGATCAGTCACGTGATCAGTGCATGATCAGCCACGTGATCAGTGCATGATAGCCACGTGATCAGTGCATGACAGTCACGTGATCAGTGCATGATCAGTCACGTGATCAGTGCATGATCAGTCACGTGATCAGTGCATGATCAGCCACGTGATCAGTGCATGATCAGTCATGTGATCAGTGCATGGTATAGACGTGATCAGTGCATGATCAGTCACGTGATCAGTGCATGATAGCCACGTGATCAGTGCATGATCAGTCACGTGATCAGTGTATGATCATTCACGTGATCAGTGCATGATAGCTACGTGATCATTGCATGATCAGCCACGTGATAGTGCATGATAGCCACGTGATCAGTGCATGATCAGTCACGTGATCAGTGCATGATCAGTCATGTGACCAGTACATGGTAGCACGTGATCATGCATGATCAGCCACGTGATCAGTGCATGATAGCCACGTGATCAGTGCATGATCAGTCACGTGATCAGTGCATGATCAGGCACGTGATCAGTGCATGATCAGCCACGTGATCAGTGCATGATCAGCCACGTGATCAGTGCATGATCAGCCACGTGATCAGTGCATGATAGTCACGTGATCAGTGCATGATCAGTCACGTGATCAGTGCATGATCAGTCACGTGATCAGTGCATGATCAGCCACGTGATCAGTGCATGATCAGCCACGTGATCAGTGCATGATCAGTCACGTGATCAGTGCATGATCAGTCACGTGACCAGTACATGTAGCTACGTGATCATTGCATGATCAGCCACGTGATAGTGCATGATAGCCACGTGATCAGTGCATGATCAGTCACGTGATCAGTGCATGATCAGTCACGTGACCAGTGCATGGTAGCTGCGTGATCATGCATGATCAGCCACGTGATCAGTGCATGATAGCCACGTGATCAGTGAATGATCAGACACGTGATCAGTGCATGATCAGTCACGTGATCAGTGCATGATCAGCCACGTGATCAGTGCATGATCAGCCACGTGATCAGTGCATGATCAGCCACGTGATCAGTGCATGATAGCCACGTGATCAGTGCATGATCAGTCACGTGATCAGTGCATGATAGTCACGTGATCAGTGCATGATCAGTTACGTGATCAGTGCATGATAGCCACGTGATCAGTGCATGATCAGTCACGTGATCAGTGTGTGATCAGCCACGTGAACAGTGCATGCTCAGTCACGTGATCAGGGCCTGCTGAGCTGCGTGATTACTGTCTGCTCATCTGCTTGACAATTGCCAGCTGAGCTGCACGATTCCTGCCTGTCATCTGCTTGACAATTGCCATCTGTGCTGCGTAATTCCTGCCTGCTCATCTACTTGATTATTGCCAGCTGAGCAGCATGATTTCTCAGAGCTGAGTTCCATGATTATTGCCTGCTGACTGATTCCTGCCTACTCAGCTCTTTGTTCATTGCCTCCAGAGGCACATGATCAGTGTATGACACCAAACATGATCAGCACATGATCAGTCACATGATCAGTGCATGATAAGCCACGTGATCAGTGCATGATCAATTACGTGATCAGTGCATGATCAGTCACGTGACCAGTATATGGTTGCTACGTGATCAGTGCATGATCAGCCACGTGATCAGTGCATGATAGCCACGTGATCAGTGCATGATAGTCACGTGATCAGTGCATGATCAGTCACGTGATCAGTGCATGATCAGCCACGTGATCAGTGCATGATCAGTCACGTGATCAGTGCATGATCAGTCACGTGACCAGTGCATGGTAGCCACGTGATCAGTGCATGATCAGCCACGTGATCAGTGCATGATCAGCCACGTGATCAGTGCATGATCAGTTACGTGAGCAGTGTATGATCAGCCACGTGATCAGTGCATGGTCAGACACGTGAACAGTGTATGATCAGGCACGTGATCAGTGCATGATATCCAAGTGATCAGTGCATGATCAATCGCGTGATCAGTGTATGATCAGCCACGTGAACAGTGCATGCTCAGTCACATGATCTGGGCCTGCTGAGCTGCGTGATTACTGTCTGCTCATCTGCTTGACAATTGCCAGCTGAGCTGCACGATTCCTGCCTGTCATCTGCTTGACAATTGCCAGCTGTGCTGCGTAATTCCTGCCTGCTCAGCTGCTTGATTATTGCCAGCTGAGCAGCATGATTCCTCACACCTGAGTTCCATGATTATTGCCTGCTGACTGTTTGATTCGTGCCTACTCAGCTCTTTGTTTATTGCCTCCAGAGGCACATGATCAGTGTATGATAGCAAACATGATCAGCGCATGATCAGTCACATGATCAGCGCCATTAAGTCACGTGATCACTACATGATAGTCGTGTGATCAGTCCATGCTCAGTCACGGTATCAGTGCATGATCAGCCACGTGATCAGTGCATGATCAGCCACGTGATCAGTGCATGATAATTACGTGATCAGTGCATGATCAGTCACGTGATCAGTGCATGATCAGGCACGTGATCAGTGCATGATCAGCCACGTGATCAGTGCATGATAGTCACGTGATCAGTGCATGATCAGTCACGTGATGGGTGCATGATCAGTCACGTGACCAGTATATGGTTGCTACGTGATCATTCCATGATCAGCCACGTGAGTAGTGCATGATAGCCACGTGATCAGTGCATGATCAGTCACGTGATCAGTGCATGATCAGTCATGTGATCAGTGCATGATCAGGCACGTGATCAGTCATGATCAGCCACGTGATCAGTGCATGATAGCCACGTGATCAGTGCATGATCAGTCACGTGATCAGTGCATGATCAGTTACGTGATCAGTGCATGATCAGCCACGTGATCAGTGCATGATCAGCCACGTGATCAGTGCATGATCAATTACGTGATCAGTGCATGATCAGTCACGTGATCAGTGCATGGTAGCTACGTGATCAGTGCATGATCAGCCACGTGATCAGTGCATGATAGCCACGTGATCAGTGCATGATCAGCCACGTGATCAGTGCATGATCAGTCACGTGATCAGTGTGTGATCAGCCACGTGATCAGTGCATGATCAATTACGTGATCAGTGCATGATCAGTCACGTGATCAGTGCATGGTAGCTACGTGATCAGTGCATGATCAGCCACGTGATCAGTGCATGATAGCCACGTGATCAGTGCATGATCAGTTACGTGATCAGTGCATGATCAGCCACGTGATCAGTGCATGATAGCCAGTGATCAGTGCATGATAGCCAGTGATCAGTGCATGATCAGTCACGTGATCAGTGCATGATCAGCCACGTGATCAGTGCATGATAGTCACGTGATCAGTGCATGATCATCACGTGATCAGTGCATGATCAGTTGCGTGATCAGTGCATGATCAGCCACGTGATCAGTGCATGATAGCCACGTGATCAGTGCATGATAGTCACGTGATCAGTGTGTGATCAGCCACGTGATCAGTGTGTGATCAGCCACGTGATCAGTGCATGATAGCCACGTGATCAGTGCATGATCAGTTACGTGATCAGTGCATGATCAGCCACGTGATCAGTGCATGATCAGTCACGTGATCAGTGCATGATCAGCCACGTGATCAGTGCATGATCATCCACGTGATCAGTGCATGATCAGCCACGTGATCAGTGCATGATCAGCCACGTGATCAGTGCATGCTCAGTCACGTGATCAGGGCCTGCTGAGCTGCGTGATTACTGTCTGCTCATCTGCTTGACAATTGCCAGCTGAGCTGCACGATTCCTGCCTGTCATCTGCTTGACAATTGCCAGCTGTGCTGCGTAATTCCTGCCTGCTCAGCTGCTTGATTATTGCCAGCTGAGCAGCATGATTCCTCACACCTGAGTTCCATGATTATTGCCTGCTGACTGTTTGATTCGTACCTACTCAGCTCTTTGTTTATTGCCTCCAGAGGCACATGATCAGTGTATGATAGCAAACATGATCAGCGCATGATCAGTCACATGATCAGCGCCATTAAGTCACGTGATCACTACATGATAGTCATGTGATCAGTCCATGCTCAGTCACAGTGTCAGTGCATGATCAGCCACGTGATCAGTGCATGATCTGTCACAAGATTAGTGTATGATCATCCACGTGATCAGTGCATGGGCAGTCATGTGATCAGTGCATGATATAGACGTGATCAGTGCATGATCAGTCACCTGATCAGTGTATGATCATTCACGTGACCAGTACATGGTAGCTACATGATCATTGCATGATCAGCCACGTGAGTAGTGCATGATAGCCACGTGATCAGTGCATGATCAGTCACGTGATCAGTGCATGATCAGTCATGTGACCAGTACATGGTAGCTGCGTGATCATGCATGATCAGCCACGTGATCAGTGCATGATAGCCACGTGATCAGTGCATGATCAGACACGTGATCAGTGCATGATCAGTCACGTGATCAGTGCATGATCAGCCACGTGATCAGTGCATGATCAGGCACGTGATCAGTGCATGATCAGCCACGTGATCAGTGCATGATAGCCACGTGATCAGTGCATGATCAGTCACGTGATCAGTGCATGATCAGTCACGTGATCAGTGCATGATCAGCCACGTGATCAGTGCATGATAATTACGTGATCAGTGCATGATCAGTCACGTGATCAGTGCATGATCAGCCACGTGATCAGTGCATGATAGCCACGTGATCAGTGCATGATAGCCACGTGATCAGTGCATGATCAGTCACGTGATCAGTGCATGATCAGCCACGTGATCAGTGCATGATCAGTCACGTGATCAGTGCATGATCAGCCACGTGATCAGTGCATGGTAGTTACGTGATCAGTGCATGATCAGTCACGTGATCAGTGCATGATAGCCACGTGATCAGTGCATGATAGCTACGTGATCAGTGCATGATCAGTCACGTGATCAGTGCATGATCAGTCACGTGATCAGTGCATGATCATCCACGTGATCAGTGCATGATCAGCCACGTGATCAGTGCATGATAGCCCGTGATCAGTGCATGATCAGTCCCGTGATCAGTGCATGATCAGTTACGTGATCAGTGCATGATAGCCACGTGATCAGTGCATGATCAGTTACGTGATCAGTGCATGATCAGCCACGTGATCAGTGCATGATAGCCACGTGATCAGTGCATGATATCACGTGATCAGTGCATGATCAATCACGTGATCAGTGCATGATAGCCACGTGATCAGTGCATGATCAGTCACGTGATCAGTGTGTGATCAGCCACGTGATCAGTGCCTGCTCAGTCACGTGATCAGGGCCTGCTGAGCTGCGTGATTACTGTCTGCTCATCTGCTTGACAATTGCCACCTGTGCTGCGTAATTCCTGCCTGCTCAGCTATTTGATTATTGCCAGCTGAGCAGCATGATTTCTCAGAGCAGAGTTCCATGATTATAGCCTGCTGACTGATTCGTGCCTACTCAGCTCTTTGTTCATTGCCTCCAGAGGCACATGATCAGTGTATGATACCAAACATGATCAGCACATGATCAGTCACATGATCAGTGCATGATAAGCCACGTGATCACTACATGATCAGTCATGTGATCAGTGCATGATCAGTCACGTGACCAGTGCATGATAGCCGTGATCAGTGCATGATCAGCCACGTGATCAGTGCATGATAGCCACGTGATCAGTGCATGATCAGTCACGTGATCAGTGCATGATCAGCCACGTGATCAGTGCATGATATCCGCGTGATCAGTGCATGATCAGTCCCGTGATCAGTGCATGATCAGTCACGTGATCAGTGTATGATCAGCCACGTGAACAGTGCATGATCAGTCCCGTGATCAGGGCCTGCTGAGCTGCGTGATTACTGTCTGCTCATCTGCTTGACAATTGCCAGCTGAGCTGCACGATTCCTGCCTGTCATCTCCTGACAATTGCCACCTGTGCTGCGTAATTCCTGCCTGCTCATCTGCTTGATTATTGCCAGCTGAGCAGCATGATTTCTCACAGCTGAGTTCCATGATTATAGCCTGCTGACTGATTCCTGCCTACTCAGCTCTATGTTCATTGCCTCCAGAGGCACATGATCAGTGTATGACACCAAACATGATCAGTGCATGATCAGTCACATGATCAGTGCATGATAAGCCACGTGATCAGTGCATGATCAGTTACGTGATGGGTGCATGATCATTCACGTGACCAGTACATGATAGCTGCGTGATCAGTGCATGATCAGCCACGTGAGCAGTGCATGATAGCCACGTGATCAGTGCATGATCAGTCACGTGATCAGTGCATGATCAGTCACGTGATCAGTGCATGATAGCCACGTGATCAGTGCATGATCAGTCACGTGATCAGTGCATGATCAGCCACGTGATCAGTGCATGATAGCCACGTGATCAGTGCATGATAGCCACGTGATCAGTGCCTGATCAGTCATGTGACCAGTACATGATCAGCCACGTGATCATGTGCATGATCAGCCACGTGATCAGTGCATGATAGCCACGTGATCAGTGCATGATCAGCCACGTGATCAGTGCATGATCAGTCACGTGATCAGTGCATGATCAGCCACGTGATCAGTGCATGATCAGGCACGTGATCAGTGCATGATAGCCAAGTGATCAGTGCATGATCAGCCACGTGATCAGTGCATGATCATTCACATGATCAGTGCATGATCAGTCATGTGATCAGTGTGTGATCAGCCACGTGATCAGTGCATGCTCAGTCACGTGATCAGGGCCTGCTGAGCTGCGTGATTACTGTCTGCTCATCTGCTTGACAATTGCCAGCTGAGCTGCACGATTCCTGCCTGTCAGCTGCTTGACAATTGCCACCTGTGCTGCGTAATTCCTGCCTGCTCATCTACTTGATTATTGCCAGCTCAACAGCATGATTTCTCAGAGGTGAATTACATGATTATAGCTTGCTGACTGATTCCTGCCTACTCAGCTCTATGTTCATTGCCTCCATAGGCACATGATCAGTGTATGATACCAAACATGATCAGCACATGATCAGTCACATGATCAGTGCCATTAAGCCACGTGATCAGTGCATGATAGTCATGTGATCAGTCCATGATCAGTCACGTGACAGTGCATGATCAGCCACGTGATCAGTGCATGATCTGTCACGTGATTAGTGTATGATCATCCACGTGATCAGTGCATGATCAGTCACGTGATCAGTGCATGATATAGACGTGATCAGTACATGATCAGTCACCTGATCAGTGCATGATCATTCACGTGACCAGTACATGGTAGCTACATGATCATTGCATGATCAGCCACGTGATCAGTGCATGATAGCCACGTGATCAGTGCATGATCAGTCACGTGATCAGTGCATGATCAGTCACGTGACCAGTGCATGGCAGCTGCGTGATCATGCATGATCAGCCACGTGATCAGTGCATGATAGCCACGTGATCAGTGCATGATAGCCACGTGATCAGTGCATGATTAGTCACGTGATCAGTGTGTGATCAGCCACGTGATCAGTGCATGATCAGGCACGTGATCAGTGCATGATCATCCACGTGATCAGTGCAGGATAGCCACGTGATCACTGCATGATTATTTACGTGATCTGTACATGATCAGTCACGTGATACGTGTGTGATCAGCCACCGGATCAGTGCGTGATGAGCCATGTGATCAGTGCAGGATCAATTACGTGATCAGTGCATGATCAGTCACGTGATCAGTACATGGTAGCCACGTGATCATTGCGTGATCAGCCACGTGATCAGTTCATGATAGTTACGTGATCAGTGCATGATAGCCACGTGATCAGTGCATGATCAGTCACGTGATACAGTGCATGATCAGCCACGTGATCAGCGCATGATGAGCCAGGTGATCAGTGCAGGATCAGTCACGTGATCATTGCATGATCAGTCACGTGACAAGTACATGGTTGCCACGTGATCCTTGCATGATCAGCCACATGAGCAGTGCATGATAGCCACGTGATCACTGCATGATCAGTCACGTGATCAGTGCATGATCAGTCATGTGACCAGTACATGGTAGCTGCGTGATCAGTGCATGATCAGCCACGTGAGCAGTGCATGATAGCCACGTGATCAGTGCATGATCAGACACGAGATCAGTGCATGATCAGTCACGTGATCAGTGCATGATCAGCCACGTGATCAGTGCATGACCAGGCACGTGATCAGTGCATGTCATGCCGTGATCAGTGCATGATAGCCACGTGATCAGTGCATGATCATTCACATGATCAGTGCATGATCAGTCATGTGATAGGTGTGTGATCAGCCACGTGATCAGTGCATGCTCAGTCACGTGATCTGGGCCTGCTGAGCTGCGTGATTACTGTCTGCTCATCTGCTTGACAATTGCCACCTGTGCTGCGTAATTCCTGCCTGCTCATCTACTTGATTATTGCCAGCTCAGCAGCATGATTTCTCAGAGGAGAATTACATGATTATAGCCTGCTGACTGATTCCTGCCTACTCAGCTCTATGTTCATTGCCTCCATAGGCACATGATCAGTGTATGACACCAAACATGATCAGCACATGATCAGTCACATGATCAATGCATGATAAGCCAGGTGATCAGTGCATGATCAGTTACGTGATCAGTGCATGATCAGTCATGTGACCAGTGCATGATAGCTGCGTGATCAGTGCATGATCAGCCACGTGATCAGTGCATGATAGCCACGTGATCAGTGCATGATCAGTCACGTGATCAGTGCATGATCAGTTACGTGATCAGTGCATGATCAGCCACGTGATCAGTGCATGATCAGTTACGTGATCAGTGCATGATCAGTCACGTGATCAGTGCATGATCAGCCACGTGATCAGTGCATGATAGCCACGTGATCAGTGCATGATGAGCCGCGTGATTACTGTCTGATCATCTGCGTGACAATTGCCAGCTGATCTGCAGGATTCCTGCCTGTCATCTCATGACAATTGCCATCTGTGCTGCGTAATTCCTGCCTGATCAGCTACTTGATCAGTGCCTGCTGAGCAGCATGATTGCTCAGAGGTGAGTTCCGTGATCAGTGCCTGATCAGTCATTCATGCCTACTCAGCTCTATGTTCATTGCCTGCAGAGCCACATGATCAGTGTGTGACGCCAAACATGATCAGTGCATGATCAGCCACGTGATCAGCGCATGATGAGCCAGGTGATCAGTGCAGGATCAATTACGTGATCAGTGCATGATCAGTCACGTGACAAGTACATGGTTGCTACGTGATCCTTGCATGATCAGCCACATGAGCAGAGCATTATAGCCACGTGATCAGTGCATGATCAGTCACGTGATCAGTACATGATCAGTCACGTGAACAGTGCATGATCATTTACGTGATCTGTGCATGATCAGTCACGTTACCAGTATATGGTAGCCACGTGATCATTCCATGAGGAGCCACGTGACAAGTGCATGATAGCCACGTGATGTGTGCATGATCAGTTACGTGAGCAGAGTATGATCAATCACGTGATCAGTGCATGAGTGCCACGTGATCAGTGCATGATCAGCCACGTGATCAGTGCATGATCAGCCACGTGATCAGTGCATGATCAGCCACGTGATCAGTGCATGATTGCCACGTGATCAGTGCATGATCAGCCACGTGAGCAGTGCATGATCAGCCACGTGATCAGTGCATGATCAGCCACGCGATCAGTGCATGATCATCCACGTGATCAGTGCATGATCATCCAAGTGATCAGTGCATGATCAGCCACGTGATCAGTGCATGCTCAGTCACGTGATCTGGGCCTGCTGAGCTGCGTGATTACTGTCTGCTCATCTGCTTGACAATTGCCAGCTGAGCTGCACGATTCCTGCCTGTCATCTGCTTGACAATTGCCAGCTGTGCTGCGTAATTCCTGCCTGCTCAGCTGCTTGATTATTGCCAGCTGAGCAGCATGATTCCTCACACCTGTGTTCCATGATTATTGCCTGCTGACTGTTTGATTCGTGCCTACTCAGCTCTTTGTTTATTGCCTCCAGAGGCACATGATCAGTGTATGATAGCAAACATGATCAGCACATGATCAGTCACATGATCAGTGCCATTAAGTCACGTGATCACTACATGATAGTCATGTGATCAGTCCATGCTCAGTCACAGTATCAGTGCATGATCAGCCACGTGATCAGTGCATGATCTGTCACAAGATTAGTGTATGATCATCCACGTGATCAGTGCATGGGCAGTCATGTTATCAGTGCATGATATAGACGTGAACAGTGCATGATCAGTCCCTGATGGGTGTATGATCATTCACGTGACCTGTACATGGTAGCTACATGATCATTGCATGATCAGCCACGTGAGTAGTTCATGATCGCCACGTGATCACTGCATGATCAGTCACGTGATCAGTGCATGATCAGTCATGTGACCAGTACATGGTAGCTGCGTGATCATGCATGATCAGCCACGTGAGCAGTGCATGATAGCCACGTGATCAGTGCATGATCAGACACGTGAACAGAGCATGATCAGCCACGTGATCAGTGCATGATCAGTCACGTGATCAGTGCATGATCAGTTACGTGATCAGTGCATGATCAGCCACGTGATCAGTGCATGATCAGCCACGTGATCAGTGCATGATCAATCACGTGATCAGTGCATGATCAGTCTCGTGATCAGTGTATGTCCAGCCAAGTGATCAGTGCATGATAGACTCGTGATCAGTGCATGATCAGTCACGTGATCAGTGCATGATCAGCCACGTGATCTGTGCATTATAGCCAGGTGATCAGTGCATGATAGCCACGTGATCAGTGCATGATCAGTCACGTGATCAGTGCATGATCCGCCACCTGATCAGTGCATGACCAGGCACGTGATCAGTGTATGTCCAGCCAAGTGATCAGTGCATGATAGACTCGTGATCAGTGCATGATCAGTCACGTGATCAGTGCATGATAGCCAGGTGATCAGTGCATGATAGCCACGTGATCAGTGCATGATCAGTCACGTGATCAGTGCATGGTCAGTCACGTGATCAGTGCATGATCATCCACGTGATCAGTGCATGTGAGTCATGTAATCAATGCATGATAGCGCCTTGATCAGTGCACAATCAGTCCCGTAATGAGTGTATGATCAGCCAAGTGATCAGTGCAAGATAGCTATGTGATCAGTGCATGATCAGTCATATGATCAGTGCATGATTAGCCACGTCATCAGTGCATGATAGCCACGTGATCAGTGCATACTATGACGTGAACAATGCATGCGCAATCACGTGATCAGTGCATGAAAGCCACGTGATAAGTGCATGATCAGTCACGTGATCAGTGTGTGATCAGCCACGTGAACAGTGCATGCTCAGTCACGTGATCAGGGCCTGCTGAGATGCGTGATTACTGTCTGCTCATCTGTTTGACAATTGCCACCTGTGCTGCGTAATTCCTGCCTGCTCATCTATTTGATTATTGCCAGCTGAGCAGCATGATTTCTCAGAGCAGAGTTCCATGATTATAGCCTGCTGACTGATTCCTGCCTACTCAGCTCTTTGTTCATTGCCTCCAGAGGCACATGATCAGTGTATGACACCAAACATGATCAGCACATGATGAATCACATAATCAATGCATGATAAGCCAGGTGATCAGTGCATGATCAATTACGTGATCAGTGCATGATCAGCCACGTGACCAGTACATGGTAGCTGCGTGATCAGTGCATGATCAGCCACGTGAGCACTGCATGATAGTCACGTGATCAGTGTATGATCAGTCACGTGACCAGTGTATGATCAGACACGTGATCAGTGCATGATCAGCCACGTGATCAGTGCATGATCAATCACGTGATCAGTGCATGATCAATCACGTGATCAGTGTATGATCAGCCACATGAACAGTGCATGCTCAGTCACGTGATTAGGGCCTGCTGAGCTGCGTGATTACTGTCTGCTCATCTGCTTGACAATTGCCAGCTGAGCTGCACGATTCCTGCCTGTCATCTCTTGACAATTGCCAGCTGTGCTGCGTAATTCCTGCCTGCTCATCTGCTTGATTATTGCCAGCTGAGCAGCATGAGTTCTCAGAGCTGAGTTCCATAATTATTGCCTGCTGACTGTTTGATTCGTGCCTACTCAGCTCTTTGTTTATTGCCTCCAGAGGCACATGATCAGTGTGTGACGCCAAACATGATCAGTACATGATCAGTCATATGATCAATGCATGATAAGCCAGGTGATCAGTGCATGATCAATTATTTGATCAGTGCATGATCAGTCACGAGACCAGTACATGGTAGCTGTATGATCAGTGCATGATCAGCCACATGAGCAGTGCATGATAGCCACGTGATCTGTGCATGATCAGTCACGTGATCTGTGCATGATCAGTCACGTGATCAGTGCATGATAGCCACGTGATCAGTGCATGATCAGCCAAGTGATCGTGTGATCAGCCACGTGATCAGTGCATGATATCCACGTGATCAGTGTAGGATAGCCACGTGATCACTTCATGATCAGTCACGTGATCTGTACATGATCAGTCACGTGATCGTGCATGATCAGCCACGTGATCAGTGCATGATAGTCACGTGATCAGTGCATGATCAATTAGGTGATCAGTGCATGATCAGTCAAGAGACCAGTACATGGTAGCTACGTGATCATTGCCTGATCAGCCACGTGATCAGAGCATGATAGCCACGTGATCAGTGCATGATCAGTCACGTGAACAGTGTGTGATCATTTACGTGATCTGTGCATGATCAGCCAAGTGATAAATGCATGATCAGCCACGTGATCAGTGCATGACCAGCCACGTGATCAGTGCCTGCTGAGCCACGTGATTACTGTCTGCTCATCTGCTTGACAATTTCCAGCTGTGCTGCATGATTCCTGCCTGTCATCTGCTTGACAATTGCCACGTAATTCCTGCCTGCTCAGCTGCGTGATTATTGCCAGCTGAGCAGCATGATTCCTCACACCTGAGTTCCATGATTAATTGCCTGCTGACTGTTTGATTCGTGCCTACTCAGCTCTTTGTTTATTGCCTCCAGAGGCACGTGATCAGTGCATGATAGCAAACATGATCAGCTCATGATCAGTCACGTGATCAGAGCCATTAAGTCACGTGATCAGTACATGATAGTCACGTGATCAGTGCATGATCAGTCACGGTGTCAGTGCATGATCAGCCACGTGATCAGTGCATGATCAGTCACGTGATCAGTGCATGATCAGCCACGTGATCAGTGCATGGTCAGTCACGTGATCAGTGCATGATATAGACGTGATCAGTGCATGATCAGTCACGTGATGGGTGCATGATCATTCACGTGACCTGTACCTGGTAGTTACATGAACAGTGCATGATCAGCCACGTGAGTAGTGCATGATAGCCACGTGATCAGTGCATGATCAGTTACGTGATCAGTGCATGATCAGCCACGTGACCAGTACATGGTAGCTGCCTGATCATGCATGATCAGCCACGTGATCAGTGCATGATAGCCACGTGATCAGTGCATGATCAGACACGTGATCAGTGCATGATCAGTCACGTGATCAGTGCATGATCAGCCACGTGATCAGTGCATGACCAGCCACGTGATCAGTGTATGATCCAGCCATGTGATCAGTGCATGATAGCCACGTGATCAGTGCATGATCAGTCACGTGATCAGTGCATGATCAGTCACGTGATCAGTGCATGTCCAGTCACGTGATCAGTGCATGATAGCCACGTGATCAGTGCATGATCAGTCACGTGATCAGTGCATGATCAGCCACGTGATCTGTGCATGATAGCCAGGTGATCAGTGCATGATAGCCACGTGATCAGTGCATGATCAGTCACGTGATCAGTGCATGATCAGCCACGTGATCAGTGCATGACCAGCCACGTGATCAGTGCATGTCCAGCCACGTGATCAGTGCATGATAGTCACGTGATCAGTGTATGATCAGTCACGTGATCAGTGCATGATAGCCACGTGAGCAGTGCATGATAGCCACGTGATCAGTGCATGATCAGTCACGTGATCAGTGCATGATCAGTCACGTGATCAGTGCATGATCAGCCACGTGATCAGTGCATGTCCAGCCACGTAATCAGTGCATGATAGCGACGTGATCAGTGCATGATCAGTCCCGTGATCAGTGTATGATCAGCCAAGTGATCAGTGCATGATAGCTACGTGATCAGTGCATGATCAGCCACATGATCAGTGCATGATCAGCCACGTGATCAGTGCATGATAGTCACGTGATCAGTGCATACTATGACGTGATCAGTGCATGATGCAGTCACATGATCAGTGCATGATAGCCACGTGATCAGTGCATGATCAGTCACGTGATCAGTGTGTGATCAGCCACGTGAACAGTGCATGCTCAGTCACGTGATCAGTGCCTGCTGAGATGCGTGATTACTGTCTGATCATCTGTTTGACAATTGCCACCTGTGCTGCGTAATTCCTGCCTGCTCATCTGCTTGATTATTGCCAGCTGAGCAGCATGATTTCTCAGAGCAGAGTTCCATGATTATAGCCTGCTGACTGATTCCTGCCTACTCAGCTCGTTGTTCATTGCCTCCAGAGGCACATGATCAGTGCATGACACCAAACATGATCAGCGCATGATGAATCACATGATCAGTGCATGATAAGCCAGGTGATCAGTGCATGATCAGCCAGGTGATCAGTGCATGATCAGTCATGTGACCAGTACATGGTAGCTGCGTGATCATTGCATGATCAGCCACGTGAGCAGTGCATGATAGCCATGTGATCAGTGCATGATCAGTCACGTGATCAGTGTATGATGAGCCACGTGATCAGTGCATGATAAGCCACGTGATCAGTGCATGATCAATTACGTGATCAGTGCATGATCAGTCACGTGATCAGTGCATTATCAGTCACGTGAACAGTACATGATCAGTCACGTGATCAGGGCCTGCTGATCTGCGTGATTCCTGTCTGCTCATCTGCTTGACAATTGCCAGCTGAGCTGCACGATTCCTGCCTGTCATCTCCTGACAATTGCCACCTGTGCTGCGTAATTCCTGCCTGCTCATCTGCTTGATTATTGCCAGCTGAGCAGCATGATTTCTCAGAGGTGAGTTCCATAATTATAGCCTGCTGACTGATCCCTGCCTACTCAGCTCTATGTTCATTGCCTCCAGAGGCACATGATCAGTGTGTGACGCCAAACATGATCAGTACATGATCAGTCACGTGATCAGTGCATGATCAGTCAAGTGATCAGTGCATGATCAATTACGTGATCAGTGCATGATCAGCCACGTGATCAGTGCATGATCAGCCGTATGATCAGTGCATGATCAGCCACGTGATCAGTGCATGATCAGCCACGTGATCTGTGCATGATCAGTCACGTGATCTGTGCATGATCAGTCACGTGATCAGTGCATGATAGCCACGTGATCAGTGCATGATCAGTCACGTGATCGTGTGTGGTCAGCCACGTGATCAGTGCATGATAAGCCACGTGATCAGTGCATGATAGCCACGTGATCACTGCATGATTAGTCACGTGATCAGTGCATGATCAGTCACGTGATCAGTGTGTGATCAGCCACGTGATCAGTGCATGATAAGCCACGTGATCAGTGCATGATCAGTTACGTGATCAGTGCATGATCAGCCACGTGACCAGTGCATGGTTGCTACGTGATCGGTGCATGATCAGCCACGTGAGCAGAGCATGGTCAGACACGTGATCAGTGCATGATCAGCCACGTGAACAGTGCGTGATCATTTACGTGATCAGTGCATGATCAGCCACGTGATCAGTGCATGATCAGCCACGTGATCAGTGCATGATCAGGCACGTGATCAGGGCCTGCTGAGCTGCGTGATTACTGTCTGCTCATCTGCTTGACAATTGCCAGCTGAGCTGCACGATTCCTGCCTGTCATCTGCTTGACAATTGCCAGCTGTGCTGCGTAATTCCTGCCTGCTCAGCTGCTTGATTATTGCCAGCTGAGCAGCATGATTCCTCACACCTGAGTTCCATGATTATTGCCTGCTGACTGTTTGATTCGTGCCTACTCAGCTCTTTGTTTATTGCCTCCAGAGGCACATGATCAGTGTATGATAGCAAACATGATCAGCGCATGATCAGTCACATGATCAGCGGCATTAAGTCACGTGATCACTACATGATAGTCATGTGATCAGTCCATGCTCAGTCACGGTATCAGTGCATGATCAGCCACGTGATCAGTGCATGATCTGTCACAAGATTAGTGTATGATCATCCATGTGATCAGTGCACGGGCAGTCATGTGATCAGTGCATGATAGCGACGTGATCAGTGCATGATCAGTCACCTGATGGGTGTATGATCATTCACGTGACCTGTACCTGGTAGTTACATGAACAATGCATGATCAGCCACGTGAGTAGTGCATGATAGCCACGTGATCACTGCATGATCAGTCACGTGATCAGTGCATGATCAGTCATGTGACCAGTACATGGTAGCTGCCTGATCATCACATGATCAGCCACGTGAGAAGTGCATGATAGCCACGTGATCAGTGCATGATCAGACACGAGATCAGTGCATGATCAGTCACGTGATCAGTGCATGATCAGCCACGTGATCAGTGCATGACCAGGCACGTGATCAGTGTATATCCAGCCATGTGATCAGTGCATGATAACCACGTGATCAGTGCATGATCAGTCACGTGATCAGTGCATGATCAGTCTCGTGATCAGTGTATGTCCAGCCAAGTGATCAGTGCATGATAGACTCGTGATCAGTGCATGATCAGTCACGTGATCAGTGCATGATCAGCCACGTGATCTGTGCATTATAGCCAGGTGATCAGTGCATGATAGCCACGTGATCAGTGCATGATCAGTCACGTGATCAGTGCATGATCCGCCACCTGATCAGTGCATGACCAGGCACGTGATCAGTGTATGTCCAGCCAAGTGATCAGTGCATGATAGACTCGTGATCAGTGCATGATCAGTCACGTGATCAGTGCATGATAGCCAGGTGATCAGTGCATGATAGCCACGTGATCAGTGCATGATCAGTCACGTGATCAGTACATGGTCAGTCACGTGATCAGTGCATGATCATCCACGTGATCAGTGCATGTGGAGTCATGTAATCAATGCATGATAGCGCCTTGATCAGTGCACAATCAGTCCCGTGATGAGTGTATGATCAGCCAAGTGATCAGTGCAAGATAGCTATGTGATCAGTGCATGATCAGTCATATGATCAGTGCATGATTAGCCACGTCATCAGGGCATGATAGCCACGTGATCAGTGCATACTATGACGTGAACAATGCATGCGCAATCACGTGATCAGTGCATGAAAGCCACGTGATAAGTGCATGATCAGTCACGTGATAGGTGTGTGATCAGCCATGTGAACAGTGCATGCTCAGTCACGTGATCAGGGCCTGCTGAGATGCGTGATTACTGTCTGCTCATCTGTTTGACAATTGCCACCTGTGCTGCGTAATTCCTGCCTGCTCATCTATTTGATTATTGCCAGCTGAGCAGCATGATTTCTCAGAGCAGAGTTCCATGATTATAGCCTGCTGACTGATTCCTGCCTACTCAGCTCTTTGTTCATTGCCTCCAGAGGCACATGATCAGTGTGTGACACCAAACATGATCAGCACATGATGAATCACATGATCAATGCATGATAAGCCAGGTGATCAGTGCATGATCAATTACGTGATCAGTGCATGATCAGTCATGTGACCAGTGCATGGTAGCTGCGTGATCATTGCATGATCAGCCACGTGAGCAGTGCATGATAGCCATGTGATCAGTGCATGATCAGTCACGTGACCAGTGTATGATGAGCCACGTGATCAGTGCATGATATCCACGTGATCAGTGCATGATCAATCACGTGATCAGTGCATGATCAATCACGTGATCAGTGTATTATCAGCCACGTGAACAGTGCATGCTCAGTCACGTGATCAGGGCCTGCTGAGCTGCGTGATTACTGTCTGCTCATCTGCTTGACAATTGCCAGCTGAGCTGCACGATTCCTGCCTGTCATCTCCTGACAATTGCCACCTGTGCTGCGTAATTCCTGCCTGCTCATCTACTTGATTATTGCCAGCTGAGCAGCATGATTTCTCAGAGGTGAGTTCCATGATTATAGCCTGCTGACTGATTCCTGCCTACTCAGCTCTATGTTCATTGCCTCCAGAGGCACATGATCAGTGTGTGACGCCAAACATGATCAGTACATGATCAGTCATATGATCAATGCATGATAAGCCAGGTGATCAGTGCATGATCAATTATTTGATCAGTGCATGATCAGTCATGTGACTAGTACATGGTAGCTGTATGATCATTGCATGATCAGCCACATGAGCAGTGCATGATAGCCACGTGATCTGTGCATGATCAGTCACGTGATCTGTGCATGATCAGTCACGTGATCAGTGCATGATAGCCCCGTGATCAGTGCATGATCAGTCAAGTGATACGTGTGTGGTCAGCCACGTGATCAGTGCATGATATCCACGTGATCAGTGTAGGATAGCCACGTGATCACTTCATGATTAGTCACGTGATCTGTACATGATCAGTCACGTGATACGTGTGTGATCAGCAACCGGATCAGTGCGTGATGAGCCAGGTGATCAGTGCAGGATCAATTACGTGATCAGTGCATGATCAGTCACGAGACCAGTACATGGTTGCTACGTGATCGTTGCATGATCAGCCACGTGAGCAGAGCATGATAGCCACGTGATCAGTGCATGATCAGTCACGTGATCAGTACATAATCAGTCTCGTGAACAGTGCATGATTATTTACGTGATCTGTGCATGATCAGTCACGTGACCAGTATATGGTAGCTTCGTGATCATTCCATGACGAACCACGTAAGCAGTGCATGATAGCCACGTGATGTGTGCACGATGAGTTTCGTGAGCAGAGTATGATCAGCCACGTGATCAGGGCATGAGTGCCAGGTGATCAGTGCATGATATGTCACGTGACAGGTGTGTGATCAGCGACGTGAACAGTGCATGTTCAGCCACGTATTCAGTGCATGATCAGCCACGTGATCAGTGCATGACCAGGCACGTGATCAGTGTATATCCAGCCAAGTTATCAGTGCATGATAGCCACGTGATCAGTGCATGATCAGTCACGTGATCAGTGCATGATCAGTTACGTGAGCAGTGTATGATCAGCCACGTGATCAGTGCATGGTCAGACACGTGAACAGTGTATGATTAGCCACGTGATCAGTGCATGATATCCAAGTGATCAGTGCATGATCTGTCACATGATTAGTGTATGATCATCCACGTGATCAGTGCATGGGCAGTCATGTGATCAGTGCATGATATAGACGTGATCAGTGCATGATCAGTCTCGTGATCAGTGCATGATAGCCACGTGATCAGTGCATGATCAGTCACCTGATGGGTGTATGATCATTCACGTTACCTGTACATGGTAGCTACATGATCATTGCATGATCAGCCACGTGGGTAGTGCATGATAGCCACGTGATCACTGCATGATCAGTCACGTGATCAGTGCATGATCAGTCATGTGACCAGTACATGGTAGCTGTGTGATCATGGCATGATCAGCCACGTGAGCAGTGCATGATAGCCACGTGATCAGTGCATGATCAGACACGAGATTAGTACATGATTAGTCACGTGATCAGTGCATGATCAGCCACGTGATCAGTGCATGACCAGGCACGTGATCAGTCTATGTCCAGCCAAGTGATCAGTGCATGATAGCCACGTGATCAGTGCATGATCAGTCACGTGATCAGTGCCTGATCAGTCACATGATCAATGTATGATCAGCCCCGTGATCAGTGCATGATCAGCCACATGATCACTGCATGATAAATTACGTGATCAGTGCATGATCAGTCACGTGACCAGTACATAGTAGCTACGTGATCATTGCCTGATCAGCCACGTGAGCAGTGCATGATAGCCACGTGATCAGTGCATGATCAGCCATTTGATCAGTGCCTGATCAGTCACGTGATCAGTGCATGTGAAGTCATGTAGTCAATGCATGATAGCGCCGTGATCAGTGCACGATCAGTCCCGAGATGAGTGTATGATCAGCCATGTGATCAGTGCAAGATAGCTACGTGATCAGTGCATGATCAGTCACATGATCAGTGCATGATCATCACGTGATCAGTGCATGATCAGCCACGTGATCAGTGCATGCTATGTCACGTGATCAGGGCCTGCTGAGCCACGTGATCAGTGCATGTTCATCTGCTTGACAAGTGCCAGCTGAGCTGCATGATTCCTGCCTCGTCATCAGTCCTTGACAATTGCCACCTGAGCTGCGTAATTCCTGCCTGATCAGCTACTTGATCAAAGCCACCTGAGCAGCATGATTTCTCAGAGGTCAGTGCCATGATGATAGCCTGCTGATTGATCCCTGCCTACTCAGCTCTATGTTCATTGCCTCCGGAGGCACATGATCAGTGTGTGACACCAAACGTGATCAGCACATGATCAGTCACATGATCAGTGCATGATAAGCCACGTGATCAGTGCATGATCAATTACGTGATCAGTGCATGATCAGTCACGTGACCAGTACATGGTAGCTGCGTGATAACTGCATGATCAGCCACGTGAGCAGTGTATGATAGCCAGGTGATCAGTGCATGATCAGTTACGTGATCTGTGCATGATCAGCCACGTGATCAGTGCATGATCAGCCACGTGATCAGTGCATGATAGCCACGTGATCAGTGCATGATCAGTGACGTGAGCAGTGTGAAATCAGCCACGTGATCAATGCATGATAGCCACGTGATCAGTGCATGATTAGTCACGTGATCAGTGCATGATCAGTCACGTGATACCAGTGCATGATCAGCCACGGGATCAGTGCGTGATGAGCCACGTGATCAGTGCAGGATCAATTACGTGATCAGTGCATGATCAGTCACGTGACCAGTGCATGGTTGCTACGTGATCGTGCATGATCAGCCACGTGATCAGAGCATGATAGCCACGTGATCAGTGCATGATCAGTCACGTGATCAGTGCATGATCAGTCACGTGATCAGTGCATGATCATTACGTGATCAGTGCACGAGCAGTCACGTGACCAGTATATGATAGCCACGTGATCAGTCCATGACCAGCCACGTGATCAGTGCATGATAGCCACGTGATGTGTGCATGATCAGTCTCGTGAGCAGTGTATGATCAGCCACGTGATCAGTGCATGAGTGCCAGGTGATCAGTGCATGATATGTCACGTGACAGGTGTGTGAACAGCCACGTGATCAGTCGATGTTCAGCCACGTGATCAGTGCATGATCAGTCACGTGATCAGTGCATGACCAGGCACGTGATCAGTGTATGATCAGCCACGTGATCAGTGCATGATAGCCACGTGATCAGTGCATGATCAGCCACGTGATCAGTGCATGATCAGTCACGTGAGCAGTGCATGATCAGCCGCGTGATCAGTGCATGGTCAGCTACGTGAACAGTGTATGATCAGCCACGTGATCAGTGCATGATATCCACGTGATCAGTGCATGATCAGTCACGTGATCAGTGCATGATCAGCCACGTGAACAGTGCATGATCAGTCACGTGATCTGTGCCTGCTGAGCTGCGTGATTCCTGCATGCTCATCTGCTTGACAATTGCCAGCTGAGCTGCACGATTCCTGCCTGTCATCTCCAGACAATTGCCATCTGTGCTGCGTAATTCCTGCCTGCTCATCTACTTGATCATTGCCAGCTGAGCAGCATGATTACTCACGAGGTGAGTTCCATGATTATAGCCTGCTGACTGATTCCTGCCTACTCAGCTCTATGTTCATTGCCTCCAGAGGCACATGATCAGTGTATGATAGCCAAACATGATCAGTGCATGATCAGCCACGTGATCAATGCATGATAAGCCACGTGATCAGTGCATGATCAATTACGTGATCAGTGCATGATCAGTCATGTGACCAGTGCATGGTAGCTGCATGATCATGGCATGATCAGCCACGTGAGCAGTGCATGATAGCCACGTGATCTGTGCATGATCAGTCACGTGATCAGTGCATGATCAGTCACGTGATCAGTGCATGATAGCCACGTGATCAGTGCATGATCAGTCACGTGATCGTGTGTGGTCAGCCACGTGATCAGTGCATGGTAGCCACGTGATCAGTGTATGATAGCCACGTGATCACTGCATGATTAGTCACGTGATCAGTGCATGATCAGTCACGTGATCAGTGTGTGATCAGCCACGTGATCAGTACGTGATGAGCCACGTGATCAGTGCAGGATCAATTACGTGATCAGTGCATGATCAGTCACGTGACCAGTACATGGTTGCTACGTGATCAGTGCATGATCAGCCACGTGAGCAGTGCATGATAGCCACGTGATCAGTGCATGATCAGTCACGTGAACAGTGCATGATCATTTACGTGATCAGTGCATGATCAGCCAAGTGATCAGTGCATGATCAGCCACGTGATCAGTGCATGATCAGTCACGTGATCTGGGCCTGCTGAGCTGCGTGATTACTGTCTGCTCATCTGCTTGACAATTGCCAGCTGAGCTGCACGATTCCTGCCTGTCATCTGCTTGACAATTGCCAGCTGTGCTGCGTAATTCCTGCCTGCTCAGCTGCTTGATTATTGCCAGCTGAGCAGCATGATTCCTCACACCTGAGTTCCATGATTATTGCCTGCTGACTGTTTGATTCGTGCCTACTCAGCTCTTTGTTTATTGCCTCCAGAGGCACATGATCAGTGTATGATAGCAAACATGATCAGCGCATGATCAGTCACATGATCAGAGCCATTAAGTCACGTGATCACTACATGATAGTCATGTGATCAGTCCATGCTCAGTCACGGTATCAGTGCATGATCAGCCACGTGATCAGTGCATGATCAGTCACGTGATCAGTGCATGATCATCCACGTGATCAGTGCATGATCAGTCATGTGACCAGTGCATGATATAGACGTGATCAGTGCATGATCAGTCACCTGATGGGTGTATGATCATTCACGTGACCTGTACCTGGTAGTTACATGAACATTGCATGATCAGCCACGTGAGTAGTGCATGATAGCCACGTGATCACTGCATGATCAGTCACGTGATCAGTGCATGATCAGTCATGTGACCAGTACATGGTAGCTGCGTGATCATCGCATGATCAGCCACGTGAGAAGTGCATGATAGCCACGTGATCAGTGCATGATCAGACACGAGATCAGTGCATGATCAGTCACGTGATCAGTGCATGATCAGCCACGTGATCAGTGCATGACCAGGCACGTGATCAGTGTATATCCAGCCACGTGATCAGTGCATGATAACCACGTGATCAGTGCATGATCAGTCACGTGATCAGTGCATGATCAGTCACGTGATCAGTGTATGTCCAGCCAAGTGATCAGTGCATGATCGCCTCGTGATCAGTGCATGATCAGTCACGTGATCAGTGCATGATCAGCCACGTGATCAGTGCATGATAGCCAGGTGATCAGTGCATGATAGCCACGTGATCAGTGCATGATCAGTCACGTGATCAGTGCATGATCCGCCACCTGATCAGTGCATGACCAGGCACGTGATCAGTGTATGTCCAGCAAAGTGATCAGTGCATGATAGCCACGTGATCAGTGCATGATCAGTCACGTGATCAGTGCATGGTCAGTCACGTGATCAGTGCATGATCATCCACGTGATCAGTGCATGTGGAGTCATGTAATCAATGCATGATAGCGCCTTGATCAGTGCACAATCAGTCCCGTGATGAGTGTATTATCAGCCAAGTGATCAGTGCAAGATAGCTACGTGATCAGTGCATGATCAGTCATATGATCAGTGCATGATTAGTCACGTCATCAGGGCATGATAGCCACGTGATCAGTGCATACTATGACGTGAACAATGCATGCGCAATCACGTGATCAGTGCATGATAGCCACGTGATAAGTGCATGATCAGTCACGTGATAGGTGTGTGATCAGCCATGTGAACAGTGCATGCTCAGTCACGTGATCAGGGCCTGCTGAGATGCGTGATTACTGTCTGCTCATCTGCTTGACAATTGCCACCTGTGCTGCGTAATTCCTGCCTGCTCATCTATTTGATTATTGCCAGCTGAGCAGCATGATTTCTCAGAGCAGAGTTCCATGATTATAGCCTGCTGACTGATTCCTGCCTACTCAGCTCTATGTTCATTGCCTCCAGAGGCACATGATCAGTGTATGACACCAAACATGATCAGCACATGATCAGTCACATGATCAATGCATGATAAGCCAGGTGATCAGTGCATGATCAATTGCGTGATCAGTGCATGATCAGTCATGTGACCAGTACATGGTAGCTGCGTGATCATTGCATGATCAGCCACGTGAGCAGTGCATGATAGCCATGTGATCAGTGCATGATCAGTCACGTGACCAGTGTATGATGAGCCACGTGATCAGTGCATGATATCCACGTGATCAGTGCATGATCAATCACGTGATCAGTGCATGATCAATCACGTGATCAGTGTATTATCAGCCACGTGAACAGTGCATGCTCAGTCACGTGATCAGGGCCTGCTGAGCTGCGTGATTACTGTCTGCTCATCTGCTTGACAATTGCCAGCTGAGCTGCACGATTCCTGCCTGTCATCTCCTGACAATTGCCACCTGTGCTGCGTAATTCCTGCCTGCTCATCTACTTGATTATTGCCAGCTGAGCAGCATGATTTCTCAGAGGTGAGTTCCATGATTATAGCCTGCTGACTGATTCCTGCCTACTCAGCTCTATGTTCATTGCCTCCAGAGGCACATGATCAGTGTGTGACGCCAAACATGATCAGTACATGATCAGTCATATGATCAATGCATGATAAGCCAGGTGATCAGTGCATGATCAATTATTTGATCAGTGCATGATCAGTCATGTGACTAGTACATGGTAGCTGTATGATCATTGCATGATCAGCCACATGAGCAGTGCATGATAGCCACGTGATCTGTGCATGATCAGTCACGTGATCTGTGCATGATCAGTCACGTGATCAGTGCATGATAGTCCCGTGATCAGTGCATGATCAGTCAAGTGATACGTGTGTGGTCAGCCACGTGATCAGTGCATGATATCCACGTGATCAGTGTAGGATAGCCACGTGATCACTTCATGATTAGTCACGTGATCTGTACATGATCAGTCACGTGATACGTGTGTGATCAGCAACCGGATCAGTGCGTGATGAGCCAGGTGATCAGTGCAGGATCTATTACGTGATCAGTGCATGATCAGTCACGAGACCAGTACATGGTAGCTTCGTGATCGTTGCATGATCAGCCACGTGAGCAGAGCATGATAGCCACGTGATCAGTGCATGATCAGTCACGTGATCAGTACATGATCAGTCTCGTGAACAGTGCATGATCATTTACGTGATCTGTGCATGATCAGTCACGTGACCAGTACATGGTAGCTTCGTGATCATTCCATGACGAACCACGTAAGCAGTGCATGATAGCCACGTGATGTGTGCACGATTGGTTTCTTGAGCAGAGTATGATCAGCCACGTGATCAGTGCATGAGTCCAGGTGATCAGTGCATGATATGTCACGTGACAGGTGTGTGATCAGCCACGTGAACAGTGCATGTTCAGCCACGTATTCAGTGCATGATCAGCCACGTGATCAGTGCATGATCAGCCACGTGATCAGTGTATATCCAGCCAAGTTATCAGTGCATGATAGCTACGTGATCAGTGCATGATCAGTCACGTGATCAATGCATGATCAGTTACGTGAGCAGTGCATGATCAGCCACGTGATCAGTGCATGATCAGACACGTGAACGGTGTATGATCAGCCACGTGATCAGTGCATGATATCCAAGTGATCAGTGCATGATCTGTCGCATGATTAGTGTATGATCATCCACGTGATCAGTGCATGGGCAGTCATGTGATCAGTGCATGATATAGACGTGATCAGTGCATGATCAGTCTCGTGATCAGTGCATGATAGCCACGTGATCAGTGCATGATCAGTCACCTGATGGGTGTATGATCATTCACGTTACCTGTACATGGTAGCTACATGATCATTGCATGATCAGCCACGTGGGTAGTGCATGATAGCCACGTGATCACTGCATGATCAGTCACGTGATCAGTGCATGATCAGTCATGTGACCAGTACATGGTAGCTGTGTGATCATGGCATGATCAGCCACGTGAGCAGTGCATGATAGTCACGTGATCAGTGCATGATCAGCCACGTGATCAGTGCATGATCAGCCACGTGATCAGTGCATGATCAGCCACGTGATCAGTGCATGACCAGGCACGTGATCAGTGCATGTCCAGCCAAGTGATCAGTGCATGATAGCCACGTGATCAGTGCATGATCAGTCACGTGATCAGTGCATGATCAGTCACGTGATCAGTGTATGATCAGCCCCGTGATCAGTGCATGATCAGCCACGTGATCAGTGCATGATAAATTACGTGATCAGTGCATGATCAGTCACGTGACCAGTACATTGTAGCTACGTGATCATTGCATGATCAGCCACGTGAGCAGTGCATGATAGCCACGTGATCAGTGCATGATCAGCCACGTGATCAGTGCCTGATCAGTCACGTGATCAGTGCATGTGAGTCATGTAGTCAATGCATGATAGCCCCGTGATCAGTGCACGATCAGTCCCGTGATGAGTGTATGATCAGCCACGTGATCAGTGCATGATAGCTACGTGATCAGTGCATGATCAGTCACGTGATCAGTGCATGTCAGTCACGTGATCAGTGTGTGATCAGCCATGTGAACAGTGCATGATCAGTCACGTGATCAGGGCCTGCTGAGCTGCGTGATTACTGTCTGCTCATCTGCTTGACAATTGCCAGCTGAGCTGCACGATTCCTGCCTGTCATCTCCTTGACAATTGCCACCTGTGCTGCGTAATTCCTGCCTGCTCATCTACTTGATTACTGCCAGCTGAGCAGCATGATTTCTCAGAGCTGAGTTCCATGATTATAGCCTGCTGATTGATTCCTGCCTACTCAGTTCTATGTTCATTGCCTCCAGAGGCACGTGATCAGTGTGTGACACCAAACATGATCAGTGCATGATCAGTCACGTGATCAGTGCATGATAACCAGGTGGTCAGTGCATGATCAATTATGTGATCAGTGCATGATCAGTCATGTGATCAGTGCATGGTAGCTGCGTGATCAGTGCATGATCAGCCACGTGATCAGTGCATGATTGCCACGTGATCAGTGCATGATCAGCCACGTGATCAGTGCATGATCAATCAGTGATCAGTGCATGATCAGTCGCGTGACCAGTGCATGGTAGCTGCGTGATCATTGCATGATCAGCCACGTGATCAGTGCATGATTGTCACGTGATCAGTGCATGATCAGTCACGTGATCAGGTGTGTGATCAGCCACGTGAACAGTGCATGTTCAGCCAAGTGATAAGTGCATGATAGCCACGTGATCAGTGCATGATCAGTTACGTGATCAGTGCATGATCAGCCACGTGATCAGTGCATGATCAGTCACGTGAACAGTGTATGATCAGCCACGTGATCAGTGCATGATAGCCACGTGATCAGTGCATGATCAGTCACGTGATCAGTGCATGATGAGCCACTTGATCAGTGCAGGATCAGTTACGTGATCAGTGCATGATCAGTCACGTGACCAGTGCATGATTAGTTACGTGATCAGTGCATGATCAGCCACGTGATCAGTGCATGATCAGCCACGTGATCAGTGCATGATCAGTCACGTGAACAGTGCATGATCAGCCACGTGATCTGTGCATGATCAGTCACGTGACCAGTATATGATAGCTACGTGATCATTCCGTGACGAGCCACGTGAACAGTGCATGATAGCTACGTGATGTGCATGATGAGTTACGTGAGCAGAGTATGATCAGCCACGTGATCAGTGCATGATATGTCACGTGACAGGTGTGTGATCAGCCACATGAACAGTGCATGTTCAGCCACGTGATCAGTGCATGATAGCCACGTGATCAGTGCATGATCAGTTACGTGAGCAGTGTATGATCAGCCACGTGATCAGTGCATGATCAGACACGTGAACGGTGTATGATCAGCCACGTGATCAGTGCATGATATCCAAGTGATCAGTGCATGATCAATCGCGTGATCAGTGTATGATCAGCCACGTGAACAGTGCATGCTCAGTCACGTGATCTGGGCCTGCTGAGCTGCGTGATTACTGTCTGCTCATCTGCTTGACAATTGCCAGCTGAGCTGCACGATTCCTGCCTGTCATCTGCTTGACAATTGCCAGCTGTGCTGCGTAATTCCTGCCTGCTCAGCTGCTTGATTATTGCCAGCTGAGCAGCATGATTCCTCACACCTGAGTTCCATGATTATTGCCTGCTGACTGTTTGATTCGTACCTACTCAGCTCTTTGTTTATTGCCTCCAGAGGCACATGATCAGTGTCTGATAGCAAACATGATCAGCGCATGATCAGTCACATGATCAGCGCCATTAAGTCACGTGATCACTACATGATAGTCATGTGATCAGTCCATGCTCAGTCACGGTATCAGTGCATGATCAGCCACGTGATCAGTGCACGATCTGTCACAAGATTAGTGTATGATCATCCACGTGATCAGTGCACGGGCAGTCATGTGATCAGTGCATGATATAGACGTGAACAGTGCATGATCAGTCTCGTGATCAGTGCATGTTAGCCACGTGATCAGTGCATGATCAGTCACCTGATGGGTGTATGATCATTCACGTGACCTGTACATGGTAGCTACATGTTCATCGCATGATCAGCCACGTGAGTAGTTCATGATAGCCACGTGATCACTGCATAATCAGTCACGTGATCAGTGCATGATCAGTCATGTGACCAGTGCATTGTCAGCTACGTGATCAGTGCATGACCAGCCACGTGAGCAGTGCATGATCAGCCACGTTATCAGTGCATGTTAGCAACGTGATCAGTGCATGATCAGTCACGTGATCAGTGCATGATCAGCCACGTGATCAGTGCATGATCAGCCACGTGATCAGTGCATGACCTGCAAGATTAGTGTATGTCCAGCCAAGTGATCAGTGCACGGTAGTCATGTGATCAGTGCATGATCACTCACATGATCAGTGCATGATCAGTCACGTGATCAGTGCATGATCAGCCACGTGATCAGTGCATGATCAGTCACGTGATCAGTGCATGATAGCCACGTGATCAGTGCAAGATCAGTCACATGATAAGTGCATGATCAGTCACGTGATCGGTGCGTGATCAGTCACGTGACCAGTGCATGCTCAGTCACGTGATCAGGGCATGATGAGCCACGTGATTACTGCATGATCATCTGCTTGACAATTTCCAGCTGAGCTGCATGATTCCTGCCAGTCATCTCTTGAGAATTGCCAGCTGTACTGCGTAGTTCCTGCGTGATCATGTACATGATTATTGCCACGTGTGCAGCTTGATAGCTCAGTGATCAGTGCCATGATCAGACACTGCTGACTGATCAGTGCATGATCAGCTCTACGTTCATTGCCTCCAGAGGCACATGATCAGTGTGTGACACCAGACATGATCATGGCATGATCAGCCACGTGAGCAATGCATGATAAGCCAGGGGATCAGTGCATGATCAATTATGTGATCAGTGCATGATCAGCCACGTGATCAGTGCATGATAGCCAAGTGATCAGTGCATGATCAGCCACGTGATCAGTGCATGAGAGCCACGTGACCAGTGCATGGTCAGTCACGTGATCTGTGCATGATCAGCCACGTGATCAGTGCGTGATGAGCCACGTGATCAGTGCAGGATCAATTATCTGATCAGTGCATGATCAGTCACGTGACCAGTACATGGTTGCTACGTGATCATCGCATGATCAGCCACGTGAGCAGTGCATGATAGCCACGTGATCAGTGCAGGATAGCCACGTGATCAGTGCATGATCAGTCACGTGATACGTGTGTGATCAGCCACGTGATCAGTGCATGTGATCCACGTGATCAGTGCAGGATAGCCACGTGATCACTTCATGATTAATTACGTGATCTGTGCATGATCAGTCACGTGATACGTGTGTGATCAGCCACGTGATCAGTGCATGATGAGCCATGTGATCAGTGCATGATCAGTTACGTGATCAGTGCATGATCAGTCACGTGATCAGTGCATGGTAGCTACGTGATCATTTCGTGATTAGCCACGTGATCAGTGCATGATCAGTCACGTGATACGTGCATGTTCAGCCACGTAATCAGTGCATGATATCCACATGATCAGTGCATGACAGCCACGTGATCAGTGCATGAGAGCCACGTGATCAGTGCATGATCAGTCACGTGATCATGTGTGATCAGCCACGTGATCAGTGCATGATCAGCCACGTGATCAGTGCAGGATCAATTACGTGATCAGTGCATGATCAGTCACGTGACCAGTGCATGGTTGCTACGTGATCAGTGCATGATCAGCCACGTGAGCAGAACATGATAGCCACGTGATCAGTGCATGATCAGTCACGTGATCAGTACATGATCAGTCACGTGAACAGTGCATGATCATTTACGTGATCTTTGCATGATCAGTCATGTTACCAGTATATGGTTGCTACGTGATCATTGCATGATCAGCCACGTGATCAGTGCATGATAGCCACGTGATCAGTGCATGATCAGTCACGTGATCAGTGCATGATCAGTCACGTGATCAGTGCATGATCAGCCACGTGATCAGTGCATGATCAGGCACGTGATCAGTGTATGTCAGGCATGTGATCAGTGTATGTCCAGCCAAGTGATCAGTGCATGATAGCCACGTGATCAGTGCATGATCAGTCACGTGATCAGTGCATGATCAGTTACGTGATCAGTGCATGATCAGCCACGTGATCAGTGCATGATCAGTCACGTGATCAGTGCATGATCAGTCACGTGATCAGTGCATGATCAGTCACGTGAACAGTGCATGATCAGTCACGTGATCTTTGCATGATCATTCACGTGACCAGTATATGGTAGCTACGTGATCATTCCATGATCAGCCACGTGAGCAGTGCATGATAGCCACGTGATGAGTGCATGATCAGACACGAGATCAGTGCATGATCAGTCACGTGATCAGTGCATGATCAGCCACGTGATCAGTGCATGACCAAGCAGGTGATCAGTGTATGTCCAGCCAAGTGATCAGTGCATGATAGCCACGTGATCAGTGCATGATCAGTCACGTGATCAGTGCATGATCAGTTACGTGATCAGTGCATGATCAGCCACGTGATCAGTGCATGATCAGCCACATGATCAGTGCATGATCAGTTACGTGATCAGTGCATGATCAGTCACGTGACCAGTACATGGTAGCTACGTGATCATTGCATGATCAGCCACATGATCAGTGCATGATAGCCACGTGATCAGTGCATGATAGCCACGTGATCAGTGCATGATCAGTCATGTGATCAGTGTGTGATCAGCCACGTGATCAGTGCATGATATCCACGTGATCAGTGCATGACAGCCACGTGATCAGTGCATGATCAGTCACGTGATACATGTGTGATCAGCCACGTGATCAGTGCATGATGAGCCAGGTGATCAGTGCATGATCATTTACGTGATCAGTGCATGATCAGTCACGTGACCAGTACATGGTTGCTACGTGATCGTTGCATCATCAGCCACGTGATCAGTGCATGATAGCCACGTGATCAGTGCATGATCAGTCACGTGATCAGTACATGATCAGTCACGTGAACAGTGCAGGATCATTTACGTGATCTTTGCATGATGAGTCACGTTACCAGTATATGGTTGCTACGTGATCATTCCATGACGAGCCACGTGAGCAGTGCATGATAGCCGCGTGATGTGTGCATGAGTTACGTGAGCAGAGTATGATCAGCCACGTGATCAGTGCATGAGTGCCACGTGATCAGTGCATGATATGTCAAGTGACAGGTGTGTGATCAGCCACGTGAACAGTGCATGTTCAGCCACGTGATCAGTGCATGATAGCCACGTGATCAGTGCATGATCAGTTACGTGAGCAGTGTATGATCAGCCACGTGATCAGTGCATGGTCAGACACGTGAACAGTGTATGATCAGCCACGTGATCAGTGCATGATATCCAAGTGATCAGTGCATGATCATCACGTGATCAGTGTATGATCAGCCACGTGAACAGTGCATGCTCAGTCACGTGATCTGGGCCTGCTGAGCTGCGTGATTACTGTCTGCTCATCTGCTTGACAATTGCCAGCTGAGCTGCACGATTCCTGCCTGTCATCTGCTTGACAATTGCCAGCTGTGCTGCGTGATTCCTGCCTGCTCAGCTGCTTGATTATTGCCAGCTGAGCAGCATGATTCCTCACACCTGAGTTCCATGATTATTGCCTGCTGACTGTTTGATTCGTGCCTACTCAGCTCTTTGTTTATTGCCTCCAGAGGCACATGATCAGTGTATGATAGCAAACATGATCAGCGCATGATCAGTCACATGATCAGCGCCATTAAGTCACGTGATCACTACATGATAGTCATGTGATCAGTCCATGCTCAGTCACGGTATCAGTGCATGATCAGCCACGTGATCAGTGCATGATCTGTCACATGATTAGTGTATGATCATCCACGTGACCAGTGCATGGGCAGTCATGTGATCAGTGCATGTTATAGACGTGATCATTGCATGATCAGTCTAGTGATCAGTGCATGATAGCCACGTGATCAGTGCATGATCAGTCACGTGATCAGTGCATGATCAGTCACGTGATCAGTGCATGATCAGCCACGTGATCAGTGCATGATCAGCCACGTGATCAGTGCATGATCAGTCACGTGATCAGTGCATGATCATCACGTGATCAGTGCATGATCAGTCATGTGATCAGTGCATGATATAGACGTGATCAGTGCATGATCAGTCACGTGATCAGTGCATGATAGCCACGTGATCAGTGCATGATCAGTCACGTGATCATGTGTGATCAGCCACGTGATCAGTGCATGATCAGCCACGTGATCAGTGCATGATCAATTACGTGATCAGTGCATGATCAGTCACGTGATCAGTACATGGTAGCTACGTGATCGTGCATGATCAGCCACGTGATCAGTGCATGATAGTCACGTGATCAGTGCATGATCAGTCACGTGATCAGTGCATGATCAGTCACGTGATCAGTGCATGATCATTTACGTGATCAGTGCATGATCAGTCACGTGACCAGTATATGGTAGCTACGTGATCATTGCATGACAGCCACGTGATCAGTGCATGATAGCCACGTGATCAGTGCATGAGTCACGTGATCAGTGTATGATCAGCCACGTGATCAGTGCATGATGCCACGTGATCAGTGCATGATAGTCACGTGACAGTGTGTGATCAGCCACGTGATCAGTGCATGATCAGCCACGTGATCAGTGCATGATAGCCACGTGATCAGTGCATGATCAGTCACGTGATCAGTGCATGATCAGCCACGTGATCAGTGCATGATCATCACGTGATCAGTGCATGATCAGCCACGTGATCAGTGCATGATCAGCCACGTGATCAGTGCATGATAGCCACGTGATCAGTGCATGATCAGTCACGTGAGCAGTGCATGATCAGCCACGTGATCAGTGCATGATCAGTCACGTGATCAGTGTATGATCAGCCACGTGATCAGTGCATGAGTGCCACGTGATCAGTGCATGATATGTCACGTGACAGGTGTGTGATCAGCCACGTGAACAGTGCATGTTCAGCCACGTGATCAGTGCATGATAGCCACGTGATCAGTGCATGATCAGTTACGTGAGCAGTGTATGATCAGCCACGTGATCAGTGCATGGTCAGACACGTGAACAGTGTATGATCAGCCACGTGATCAGTGCATGATATCCAAGTGATCAGTGCATGATCATCACGTGATCAGTGTATGATCAGCCACGTGAACAGTGCATGCTCAGTCACGTGATCTGGGCCTGCTGAGCTGCGTGATTACTGTCTGCTCATCTGCTTGACAATTGCCAGCTGAGCTGCACGATTCCTGCCTGTCATCTGCTTGACAATTGCCAGCTGTGCTGCGTAATTCCTGCCTGCTCAGCTGCTTGATTATTGCCAGCTGAGCAGCATGATTCCTCACACCTGAGTTCCATGATTATTGCCTGCTGACTGTTTGATTCGTGCCTACTCAGCTCTTTGTTTATTGCCTCCAGAGGCACATGATCAGTGTATGATAGCAAACATGATCAGTGCATGATCAGTCACATGATCAGCGCCATTAAGTCACGTGATCACTACATGATAGTCATGTGATCAGTCCATGCTCAGTCACGGTATCAGTGCATGATCAGCCACGTGATCAGTGCATGATCTGTCACATGATTAGTGTATGATCATCCACGTGATCAGTGCATGGGCAGTCATGTGATCAGTGCATGATATAGACGTGATCAGTGCATGATCAGTCCCGTGATCAGTGCATGATCAGCCACGTGATAGTGCATGATCAGCCACGTGATCAGTGCATGATCAGTCACGTGATCAGTGCATGATCAGTCATGTGACCAGTACATGGTAGCTGCGTGATCATGCATGATCAGCCACGTGATCAGTGCATGATAGCCACGTGATCAGTGCATGATCAGTCACGTGATCAGTGCATGATCAGTCACGTGATCAGTGCATGATCAGCCACGTGATCAGTGCATGATCAGCCACGTGATCAGTGCATGATCAGCCACGTGATCAGTGCATGATAGCCACGTGATCAGTGCATGATCAGTCACGTGATCAGTGCATGATCAGTCACGTGATCAGTGCATGATCAGCCACGTGATCAGTGCATGATCAGCCACGTGATCAGTGCATGATCAGTCACGTGATCAGTGCATGATCAGTCACGTGAACAGTGCATGATCATTTACGTGAGTGCATGATCAGTCACGTGACCAGTATATGGTAGCTACGTGATCATTCCATGAGCCACGTGAGCAGTGCATGATAGCCACGTGATGTGTGCATGAGTTACGTGAGCAGAGTATGATCAGCCACGTGATCAGTGCATGAGTGCCACGTGATCAGTGCATGATATGTCACGTGACAGGTGTGTGATCAGCCACGTGAACAGTGCATGTTCAGCCACGTGATCAGTGCATGATAGCCACGTGATCAGTGCATGATCAGTTACGTGAGCAGTGTATGATCAGCCACGTGATCAGTGCATGGTCAGACACGTGAACAGTGTATGATCAGCCACGTGATCAGTGCATGATATCCAAGTGATCAGTGCATGATCATCACGTGATCAGTGTATGATCAGCCACGTGAACAGTGCATGCTCAGTCACGTGATCTGGGCCTGCTGAGCTGCGTGATTACTGTCTGCTCATCTGCTTGACAATTGCCAGCTGAGCTGCACGATTCCTGCCTGTCATCTGCTTGACAATTGCCAGCTGTGCTGCGTAATTCCTGCCTGCTCAGCTGCTTGATTATTGCCAGCTGAGCAGCATGATTCCTCACAGCTGAGTTCCATGATTATTGCCTGCTGACTGTTTGATTCGTGCCTACTCAGCTCTTTGTTTATTGCCTCCAGAGGCACATGATCAGTGTATGATAGCAAACATGATCAGCGCATGATCAGTCACATGATCAGCGCCATTAAGTCACGTGATCACTACATGATAGTCATGTGATCAGTCCATGCTCAGTCACGGTATCAGTGCATGATCAGCCACGTGATCAGTGCATGATAGCCACGTGATCAGTGCATGATCATCACGTGATCAGTGCATGATCAGTCACGTGATCAGTGCATGATAGCTACGTGATCAGTGCATGATCAGCCACGTGATCAGTGCATGATAGCCACGTGATCAGTGCATGATAGCCACGTGATCAGTGCATGATCAGTCACGTGATCAGTGCATGATCAGTCACGTGATCAGTGCATGATCAGCCACGTGATCAGTGCATGATCAGTCACGTGACCAGTACATGGTAGCTACGTGATCATTGCATGATCAGCCACGTGAGCAGTGCATGATAGCCACGTGATCAGTGCATGATCAGACACGTGATCAGTGCATGATCAGTCACGTGATCAGTGCATGATCAGCCACGTGATCAGTGCATGATCAGCACGTGATCAGTGTATGTCAGCCACGTGATCAGTGCATGATAGCCACGTGATCAGTGCATGATCAGTCACGTGATCAGTGCATGATCAGTCATGTGATCAGTGTATGATCAGCCACGTGATCAGTGCATGATCAGCCACATGATCAGTGCATGATCAATTACGTGATCAGTGCATGATCAGTCACGTGACCAGTACATGGTAGCTACGTGATCATTGCATGATCAGCCACGTGATCAGTGCATGATAGCCACGTGATCAGTGCATGATAGCCACGTGATCAGTGCATGATCAGTCATGTGATCAGTGTGTGATCAGCCACGTGATCAGTGCATGATATCCACGTGATCAGTGCATGACAGCCACGTGATCAGTGCATGATCAGTCACGTGATACATGTGTGATCAGCCACGTGATCAGTGCATGATGAGCCACGTGATCAGTGCATGATCAATTACGTGATCAGTGCATGATCAGTCACGTGACCAGTACATGGTTGCTACGTGATCGTTGCATGATCAGCCACGTGAGCAGAGCATGATAGCCACGTGATCAGTGCATGATCAGTCACGTGATCAGTACATGATCAGTCACGTGAACAGTGCATGATCATTTACGTGATCTGTGCATGATCAGTCACGTGACCAGTATATGGTAGCTACGTGATCATTCCATGACGAGCCACGTGAGCAGTGCATGATAGCCACGTGATGTGTGCATGAGTTACGTGAGCAGAGTATGATCAGCCACGTGATCAGTGCATGAGTGCCACGTGATCAGTGCATGATATGTCACGTGACAGGTGTGTGATCAGCCACGTGAACAGTGCATGTTCAGCCACGTGATCAGTGCATGATAGCCACGTGATCAGTGCATGATCAGTTACGTGAGCAGTGTATGATCAGCCACGTGATCAGTGCATGGTCAGACACGTGAACAGTGTATGATCAGCCACGTGATCAGTGCATGATATCCAAGTGATCAGTGCATGATCATCACGTGATCAGTGTATGATCAGCCACGTGAACAGTGCATGCTCAGTCACGTGATCTGGGCCTGCTGAGCTGCGTGATTACTGTCTGCTCATCTGCTTGACAATTGCCAGCTGTGCTGCGTAATTCCTGCCTGCTCAGCTGCTTGATTATTGCCAGCTGAGCAGCATGATTCCTCACACCTGAGTTCCATGATTATTGCCTGCTGACTGTTTGATTCGTGCCTACTCAGCTCTTTGTTTATTGCCTCCAGAGGCACATGATCAGTGTATGATAGCAAACATGATCAGCGCATGATCAGTCACATGATCAGCGCCATTAAGTCACGTGATCACTACATGATAGTCATGTGATCAGTCCATGCTCAGTCACGGTATCAGTGCATGATCAGCCACGTGATCAGTGCATGATCTGTCACATGATTAGTGTATGATCATCCACGTGATCAGTGCATGGGCAGTCATGTGATCAGTGCATGATATAGACGTGATCAGTGCATGATCAGTCAGTGATCAGTGCATGATAGCCACGTGATCAGTGCATGATCAGTCACGTGATCAGTGCATGATCAGTCACGTGATCAGTGCATGATCAGCCACGTGATCAGTGCATGATCAGCCACGTGATCAGTGCATGATCAGTCACGTGATCAGTGCATGATCATCACGTGATCAGTGCATGATCAGTCATGTGATCAGTGCATGATATAGACGTGATCAGTGCATGATCAGTCACGTGATCAGTGCATGATAGCCACGTGATCAGTGCATGATCAGTCACGTGATCATGTGTGATCAGCCACGTGATCAGTGCATGATCAGCCACGTGATCAGTGCATGATCAATTACGTGATCAGTGCATGATCAGTCACGTGACCAGTACATGGTTGCTACGTGATCGTTGCATGATCAGCCACGTGATCAGTGCATGATAGCCACGTGATCAGTGCATGATCAGTCACGTGATCAGTGCATGATCAGTCACGTGATCAGTGCATGATCATTTACGTGATCAGTGCATGATCAGTCACGTGACCAGTATATGGTAGCTACGTGATCATTGCATGACAGCCACGTGATCAGTGCATGATAGCCACGTGATGTGCATGAGTCACGTGATCAGTGTATGATCAGCCACGTGATCAGTGCATGAGTGCCACGTGATCAGTGCATGATATGTCACGTGACAGTGTGTGATCAGCCACGTGATCAGTGCATGATCAGCCACGTGATCAGTGCATGATAGCCACGTGATCAGTGCATGATCAGTTACGTGATCAGTGCATGATCAGCCACGTGATCAGTGCATGATCAGACACGTGATCAGTGTATGATCAGCCACGTGATCAGTGCATGATCAGCCACGTGATCAGTGCATGATCAGCCACGTGATCAGTGCATGATCAGTCACGTGATCAGTGCATGATCATCCACGTGATCAGTGCATGATCAGTCATGTGATCAGTGCATGATATAGACGTGATCAGTGCATGATCAGTCCCGTGATCAGTGCATGATCAGCCACGTGATAGTGCATGATCAGCCACGTGATCAGTGCATGATCAGTCACGTGATCAGTGCATGATCAGTCATGTGATCAGTACATGATAGCTGCGTGATCATGCATGATCAGCCACGTGATCAGTGCATGATAGCCACGTGATCAGTGCATGATCAGTCACGTGATCAGTGCATGATCAGTCACGTGATCAGTGCATGATCAGCCACGTGATCAGTGCATGATCAGTCACGTGATCAGTGCATGATCAGCCACGTGATCAGTGCATGATAGCCACGTGATCAGTGCATGATGCCACGTGATCAGTGCATGATCAGTCACGTGATCATGTGTGATCAGCCACGTGATCAGTGCATGATCAGCCACGTGATCAGTGCATGATCAGTCACGTGATCAGTGCATGATCAGTCACGTGACCAGTACATGGTTGCTACGTGATCGTGCATGATCAGCCACGTGATCAGTGCATGATAGCCACGTGATCAGTGCATGATCAGTTACGTGAGCAGTCAGTGCATGAGAGCCACGTGATCAGTGCATGATCAGTCACGTGATACATGTGTGATCAGCCACGTGATCAGTGCATGATGAGCCACGTGATCAGTGCAGGATCAATTACGTGATCAGTGCATGATCAGTCACGTGACCAGTACATGGTTGCTACGTGATCAGTGCATGATCAGCCACGTGAGCAGAGCATGATAGCCACGTGATCAGTGCATGATCAGTCACGTGATCAGTACATGATCAGTCACGTGAACAGTGCATGATCATTTACGTGATCTGTGCATGATCAGTCACGTGACCAGTATATGGTAGCTACGTGATCATTCCATGACGAGCCACGTGAGCAGTGCATGATAGCCACGTGATGTGTGCATGAGTTACGTGAGCAGAGTATGATCAGCCACGTGATCAGTGCATGAGTGCCACGTGATCAGTGCATGATATGTCACGTGACAGGTGTGTGATCAGCCACGTGAACAGTGCATGTTCAGCCACGTGATCAGTGCATGATAGCCACGTGATCAGTGCATGATCAGTTACGTGAGCAGTGTATGATCAGCCACGTGATCAGTGCATGGTCAGACACGTGAACAGTGTATGATCAGCCACGTGATCAGTGCATGATATCCAAGTGATCAGTGCATGATCATCACGTGATCAGTGTATGATCAGCCACGTGAACAGTGCATGCTCAGTCACGTGATCTGGGCCTGCTGAGCTGCGTGATTACTGTCTGCTCATCTGCTTGACAATTGCCAGCTGAGCTGCACGATTCCTGCCTGTCATCTGCTTGACAATTGCCAGCTGTGCTGCGTAATTCCTGCCTGCTCAGCTGCTTGATTATTGCCAGCTGAGCAGCATGATTCCTCACACCTGAGTTCCATGATTATTGCCTGCTGACTGTTTGATTCGTGCCTACTCAGCTCTTTGTTTATTGCCTCCAGAGGCACATGATCAGTGTATGATAGCAAACATGATCAGCGCATGATCAGTCACATGATCAGCGCCATTAAGTCACGTGATCACTACATGATAGTCATGTGATCAGTCCATGCTCAGTCACGGTATCAGTGCATGATCAGCCACGTGATCAGTGCATGATCTGTCACATGATTAGTGTATGATCATCCACGTGATCAGTGCATGGGCAGTCATGTGATCAGTGCATGATATAGACGTGATCAGTGCATGATCAGTCTCGTGATCAGTGCATGATAGCCACGTGATCAGTGCATGATCAGTCACCTGATGGGTGTATGATCATTCACGTGACCTGTACATGGTAGCTACATGATCATTGCATGATCAGCCACGTGAGTAGTGCATGATAGCCACGTGATCACTGCATGATCAGTCACGTGATCAGTGCATGATCAGTCATGTGACCAGTACATGGTAGCTGCGTGATCATGGCATGATCAGCCACGTGAGCAGTGCATGATAGCCACGTGATCAGTGCATGATCAGACACGTGATCAGTGCATGATCAGTCACGTGATCAGTGCATGATCAGCCACGTGATCAGTGCATGATCAGGCACGTGATCAGTGCATGATCAGCCACGTGATCAGTGCATGATAGCCACGTGATCAGTGCATGATCAGTCACGTGATCAGTGCATGATCAGTCACGTGATCAGTGTGTGATCAGCCACGTGATCAGTGCATGATCAGTCACGTGATCAGGGCCTGCTGAGCTGCGTGATTACTGTCTGCTCATCTGCTTGACAATTGCCAGCTGAGCTGCACGATTCCTGCCTGTCATCTGCTTGACAATTGCCACCTGTGCTGCGTAATTCCTGCCTGCTCATCTACTTGATTATTGCCAGCTGAGCAGCATGATTTCTCAGAGGTGAGTTCCATGATTATAGCCTGCTGACTGATTCCTGCCTACTCAGCTCTATGTTCATTGCCTCCAGAGGCACATGATCAGTGTATGACACCAAACATGATCAGTGCATGATCAGTCACATGATCAGTGCATGATAAGCCACGTGATCAGTGCATGATCAATTATGTGATCAGTGCATGATCAGTCACGTGACAGTGCATGGTAGCTGCGTGATCAGTGCATGATCAGCCACGTGAGCAGTGCATGATAGCCACGTGATCAGTGCATGATCAGTCACGTGATCAGTGCATGATCAGTCACGTGATCAGTGCATGATCAGTCACGTGATCAGTGCATGATCAATTACGTGATCAGTGCATGATCAGTCACGTGATCAGTGCATGGCAGCTCCGTGATCATTGCATGATCAGCCACGTGATCAGTGCATGATAGCCACGTGATCAGTGCATGATAGCCACGTGATCAGTGCATGATCAGTCACGTGATCGTGTGTGATCAGCCACGTGATCAGTGCATGATATCCACGTGATCAGTGCATGATAGCCACGTGATCAGTGCATGATCAGTCACGTGATCAGTGCATGATCAGTCACGTGATCGTGTGTGATCAGCCACGTGATCAGTGCATGATCAGCCACGTGATCAGTGCATGATCAGTCACGTGATCAGTGCATGATCAGTCACGTGATCAGTGCATGATAGCTACGTGATCAGTGCATGATCAGCCACGTGATCAGTGCATGATAGCCACGTGATCAGTGCATGATCAGCCACGTGATCAGTGCATGATCAGTCACGTGATCATGTGTGATCAGCCACGTGATCAGTGCATGATCAGCCACGTGATCAGTGCATGATCAATTACGTGATCAGTGCATGATCAGTCACGTGACAGTACATGGTTGCTACGTGATCATTGCATGATCAGCCACGTGATCAGTGCATGATAGCCACGTGATCAGTGCATGATCAGTCACGTGATCAGTGCATGATCAGTCACGTGATCAGTGCATGGTAGCTGCGTGATCATGCATGATCAGCCACGTGATCAGTGCATGATAGCCACGTGATCAGTGCATGATCAGCCACGTGATCAGTGCATGATCAGTCACGTGATCAGTGCATGATCAGCCACGTGATCAGTGCATGATCAGCCACGTGATCAGTGCATGATCAGCCACGTGATCAGTGCATGATAGCCACGTGATCAGTGCATGATCAGCCACGTGATCAGTGCATGATCAGTCACGTGATCAGTGTGTGATCAGCCACGTGAACAGTGCATGCTCAGTCACGTGATCAGGGCCTGCTGAGCTGCGTGATTACTGTCTGCTCATCTGCTTGACAATTGCCAGCTGAGCTGCACGATTCCTGCCTGTCATCTGCTTGACAATTGCCAGCTGTGCTGCGTAATTCCTGCCTGCTCAGCTGCTTGATTATTGCCAGCTGAGCAGCATGATTTCTCAGAGCTGAGTTCCATGATTATTGCCTGCTGACTGATTCGTGCCTACTCAGCTCTTTGTTCATTGCCTCCAGAGGCACATGATCAGTGTATGATAGCAAACATGATCAGTGCATGATCAGTCACATGATCAGTGCATGATAAGCCACGTGATCAGTGCATGATCAGTCATGTGATCAGTGCATGATCAGTCATGTGACAGTACATGGTAGCTGCGTGATCAGTGCATGATCAGCCACGTGATCAGTGCATGATAGCCACGTGATCAGTGCATGATCAGTCACGTGATCAGTGCATGATCAGTCACGTGATCAGTGCATGATCAGTCACGTGATCAGTGCATGATCAGTCACGTGATCAGTGCATGATCAGTCACGTGATCAGTGCATGGCAGCTCCGTGATCAGTGCATGATCAGCCACGTGATCAGTGCATGATAGCCACGTGATCAGTGCATGATAGCCACGTGATCAGTGCATGATCAGTCACGTGATAGTGCATGATCAGCCACGTGATCAGTGCATGATATCCACGTGATCAGTGCATGATAGCCACGTGATCAGTGCATGATCAGTCACGTGATCAGTGCATGATCAGTCACGTGATCAGTGTGATCAGCCACGTGATCAGTGCATGATCAGCCACGTGATCAGTGCATGATCAATTACGTGATCAGTGCATGATCAGTCACGTGATCAGTGCATGATAGCTACGTGATCAGTGCATGATCAGCCACGTGATCAGTGCATGATAGCCACGTGATCAGTGCATGATAGCCACGTGATCAGTGCATGATCAGTCACGTGATACATGTGTGATCAGCCACGTGATCAGTGCATGATGAGCCACGTGATCAGTGCATGATCAATTACGTGATCAGTGCATGATCAGTCACGTGACCAGTACATGGTTGCTACGTGATCATTGCATGATCAGCCACGTGAGCAGAGCATGATAGCCACGTGATCAGTGCATGATCAGTCACGTGATCAGTACATGATCAGTCACGTGAACAGTGCATGATCATTTACGTGATCTGTGCATGATCAGTCACGTGACCAGTATATGGTAGCTACGTGATCATTCCATGATCAGCCACGTGAGCAGTGCATGATAGCCACGTGATGTGTGCATGATCAGTTACGTGAGCAGAGTATGATCAGCCACGTGATCAGTGCATGAGTGCCACGTGATCAGTGCATGATATGTCACGTGACAGGTGTGTGATCAGCCACGTGAACAGTGCATGTTCAGCCACGTGATCAGTGCATGATAGCCACGTGATCAGTGCATGATCAGTTACGTGAGCAGTGTATGATCAGCCACGTGATCAGTGCATGGTCAGACACGTGAACAGTGTATGATCAGCCACGTGATCAGTGCATGATATCCAAGTGATCAGTGCATGATCATCACGTGATCAGTGTATGATCAGCCACGTGAACAGTGCATGCTCAGTCACGTGATCTGGGCCTGCTGAGCTGCGTGATTACTGTCTGCTCATCTGCTTGACAATTGCCAGCTGAGCTGCACGATTCCTGCCTGCTCAGCTGCTTGATTATTGCCAGCTGAGCAGCATGATTCCTCACACCTGAGTTCCATGATTATTGCCTGCTGACTGTTTGATTCGTGCCTACTCAGCTCTTTGTTTATTGCCTCCAGAGGCACATGATCAGTGTATGATAGCAAACATGATCAGCGCATGATCAGTCACATGATCAGTGCCATTAAGTCACGTGATCACTACATGATAGTCATGTGATCAGTCCATGCTCAGTCACGGTATCAGTGCATGATCAGCCACGTGATCAGTGCATGATCTGTCACATGATTAGTGTATGATCATCCACGTGATCAGTGCATGGGCAGTCATGTGATCAGTGCATGATATAGACGTGATCAGTGCATGATCAGTCCCGTGATCAGTGCATGATCAGCCACGTGATCAGTGCATGATCAGCCACGTGATCAGTGCATGATCAGTCACGTGATCAGTGCATGATCAGTCATGTGACCAGTACATGGTAGCTGCGTGATCATGCATGATCAGCCACGTGATCAGTGCATGATAGCCACGTGATCAGTGCATGATCAGCCACGTGATCAGTGCATGATCAGTCACGTGATCAGTGCATGATCAGCCACGTGATCAGTGCATGATCAGTCACGTGATCAGTGCATGATCAGCCACGTGATCAGTGCATGATAGCCACGTGATCAGTGCATGATCAGCCACGTGATCAGTGCATGATCAGTCACGTGATCATGTGTGATCAGCCACGTGATCAGTGCATGATGAGCCACGTGATCAGTGCATGATCAATTACGTGATCAGTGCATGATCAGTCACGTGACCAGTACATGGTTGCTACGTGATCGTTGCATGATCAGCCACGTGATCAGTGCATGATAGCCACGTGATCAGTGCATGATCAGTTACGTGATCAGTGCATGATCAGCCACGTGATCAGTGCATGATCAGTCACGTGATCAGTGTATGATCAGCCACGTGATCAGTGCATGAGTGCCACGTGATCAGTGCATGATATGTCACGTGATCAGGTGTGTGATCAGCCACGTGAACAGTGCATGTTCAGCCACGTGATCAGTGCATGATAGCCACGTGATCAGTGCATGATCAGTTACGTGAGCAGTGTATGATCAGCCACGTGATCAGTGCATGGTCAGACACGTGAACAGTGTATGATCAGCCACGTGATCAGTGCATGATATCCAAGTGATCAGTGCATGATCATCACGTGATCAGTGTATGATCAGCCACGTGAACAGTGCATGCTCAGTCACGTGATCTGGGCCTGCTGAGCTGCGTGATTACTGTCTGCTCATCTGCTTGACAATTGCCAGCTGAGCTGCACGATTCCTGCCTGTCATCTGCTTGACAATTGCCAGCTGTGCTGCGTAATTCCTGCCTGCTCAGCTGCTTGATTATTGCCAGCTGAGCAGCATGATTCCTCACACCTGAGTTCCATGATTATTGCCTGCTGACTGTTTGATTCGTGCCTACTCAGCTCTTTGTTTATTGCCTCCAGAGGCACATGATCAGTGTATGATAGCAAACATGATCAGCGCATGATCAGTCACATGATCAGCGCCATTAAGTCACGTGATCACTACATGATAGTCATGTGATCAGTCCATGCTCAGTCACGGTATCAGTGCATGATCAGCCACGTGATCAGTGCATGATCTGTCACATGATTAGTGTATGATCATCCACGTGATCAGTGCATGGGCAGTCATGTGATCAGTGCATGATATAGACGTGATCAGTGCATGATCAGTCTCGTGATCAGTGCATGATAGCCACGTGATCAGTGCATGATCAGTCACCTGATGGGTGTATGATCATTCACGTGACCTGTACATGGTAGCTACATGATCATTGCATGATCAGCCACGTGAGTAGTGCATGATAGCCACGTGATCACTGCATGATCAGTCACGTGATCAGTGCATGATCAGTCATGTGACCAGTACATGGTAGCTGCGTGATCATGGCATGATCAGCCACGTGAGCAGTGCATGATAGCCACGTGATCAGTGCATGATCAGACACGTGATCAGTGCATGATCAGTCACGTGATCAGTGCATGATCAGCCACGTGATCAGTGCATGATCAGGCACGTGATCAGTGTATGTCAGCCACGTGATCAGTGCATGATAGCCACGTGATCAGTGCATGATCAGTCACGTGATCAGTGCATGATCAGTTACGTGATCAGTATGATCAGCCACGTGATCAGTGCATGATCAGCCACGTGATCAGTGCATGATCAATTACGTGATCAGTGCATGATCAGTCACGTGACCAGTACATGGTAGCTACGTGATCATTGCATGATCAGCCACGTGATCAGTGCATGATAGCCACGTGATCAGTGCATGATAGCCACGTGATCAGTGCATGATCAGTCATGTGATCGTGTGTGATCAGCCACGTGATCAGTGCATGATATCCACGTGATCAGTGCATGACAGCCACGTGATCAGTGCATGATCAGCCACGTGATCAGTGCATGATCAGTCACGTGATCAGTGCATGATCAGCCACGTGATCAGTGCATGATAGCCACGTGATCAGTGCATGATCAGCCACGTGATCAGTGCATGATCAGTCACGTGATCGTGCATGATCAGCCACGTGATCAGTGCATGATCAGCCACGTGATCAGTGCATGATCAGTCACGTGATCAGTGCATGATCAGCCACGTGATCAGTGCATGATCAGCCACGTGATCAGTGCATGATCAATTACGTGATCAGTGCATGATCAGTCACGTGACAGTACATGGTTGCTACGTGATCATTGCATGATCAGCCACGTGAGCAGTGCATGATAGCCACGTGATCAGTGCATGATCAGTCACGTGATCAGTGCATGATCAGCCACGTGATCAGTGCATGATCAGTCACGTGACCAGTGCATGATAGCCACGTGATCAGTGCATGATCAGCCACGTGATCAGTGCATGATAGCCACGTGATCAGTGCATGAGTTACGTGAGCAGTGTATGATCAGCCACGTGATCAGTGCATGGTCAGACACGTGAACAGTGTATGATCAGCCACGTGATCAGTGCATGATATCCAAGTGATCAGTGCATGATCATCACGTGATCAGTGTATGATCAGCCACGTGAACAGTGCATGCTCAGTCACGTGATCTGGGCCTGCTGAGCTGCGTGATTACTGTCTGCTCATCTGCTTGACAATTGCCAGCTGAGCTGCACGATTCCTGCCTGTCATCTGCTTGACAATTGCCAGCTGTGCTGCGTAATTCCTGCCTGCTCAGCTGCTTGATTATTGCCAGCTGAGCAGCATGATTCCTCACACCTGAGTTCCATGATTATTGCCTGCTGACTGTTTGATTCGTGCCTACTCAGCTCTTTGTTTATTGCCTCCAGAGGCACATGATCAGTGTATGATAGCAAACATGATCAGCGCATGATCAGTCACATGATCAGCGCCATTAAGTCACGTGATCACTACATGATAGTCATGTGATCAGTCCATGCTCAGTCACGGTATCAGTGCATGATCAGCCACGTGATCAGTGCATGATCAGCAAGGTGATCAGTGCATGATAGCCATGTGATCAGTGCATGATCAGTCACGTGATCAGTGCATGATCAGTCACGTGATCAGTGCATGATCAGCCACGTGATCAGTGCATGATCAGTCACCTGATGGGTGTATGATCAGTCACGTGACCAGTACATGGTAGCTACATGATCATTGCATGATCAGCCACGTGAGTAGTGCATGATAGCCACGTGATCAGTGCATGATCAGTCACGTGATCAGTGCATGATCAGTCACGTGATCAGTGCATGATCAGCCACGTGATCAGTGCATGATAGCCACGTGATCAGTGCATGATCAGTCACGTGATCAGTGCATGATCAGTCACGTGATCAGTGCATGATCAGCCACGTGATCAGTGCATGATAGCCACGTGATCAGTGCATGATCAGCCACGTGATCAGTGCATGATAGCCACGTGATCAGTGCATGATCAGTCACGTGATCAGTGCATGATCAGCCACGTGATCAGTGCATGATCAGTCACGTGATCAGTGCATGATCAATTACGTGATCAGTGCATGATCAGTCACGTGATCAGTACATGGTAGCTACGTGATCAGTGCATGATCAGCCACGTGATCAGTGCATGATAGCCACGTGATCAGTGCATGATCAGTCACGTGATCAGTGCATGATCAGCCACGTGATCAGTGCATGATCAGCCACGTGATCAGTGCATGATCAGTCACGTGATCAGTGCATGATCAGTCACGTGATCAGTGCATGATCAGTCACGTGATCAGTGCATGATCAGCCACGTGATCAGTGCATGATAGCCACGTGATCAGTGCATGATCAGCCACGTGATCAGTGCATGATCAGCCACGTGATCAGTGCATGATCAGTTACGTGAGCAGTGTATGATCAGCCACGTGATCAGTGCATGGTCAGACACGTGAACAGTGTATGATCAGCCACGTGATCAGTGCATGATATCCAAGTGATCAGTGCATGATCATCACGTGATCAGTGTATGATCAGCCACGTGAACAGTGCATGCTCAGTCACGTGATCTGGGCCTGCTGAGCTGCGTGATTACTGTCTGCTCATCTGCTTGACAATTGCCAGCTGAGCTGCACGATTCCTGCCTGTCATCTGCTTGACAATTGCCAGCTGTGCTGCGTAATTCCTGCCTGCTCAGCTGCTTGATTATTGCCAGCTGAGCAGCATGATTCCTCACACCTGAGTTCCATGATTATTGCCTGCTGACTGTTTGATTCGTGCCTACTCAGCTCTTTGTTTATTGCCTCCAGAGGCACATGATCAGTGTATGATAGCAAACATGATCAGCGCATGATCAGTCACATGATCAGCGCCATTAAGTCACGTGATCACTACATGATAGTCATGTGATCAGTCCATGCTCAGTCACGGTATCAGTGCATGATCAGCCACGTGATCAGTGCATGATCTGTCACATGATTAGTGTATGATCATCCACGTGATCAGTGCATGGGCAGTCATGTGATCAGTGCATGATATAGACGTGATCAGTGCATGATCAGTCACGTGATCAGTGCATGATAGCCACGTGATCAGTGCATGATCAGTCACGTGATCATGTGTGATCAGCCACGTGATCAGTGCATGATCAGCCACGTGATCAGTGCATGATCAGCCACGTGATCAGTGCATGATCAGTCACGTGATCAGTGCATGATAGCTACGTGATCAGTGCATGATCAGCCACGTGATCAGTGCATGATAGCCACGTGATCAGTGCATGATAGCCACGTGATCAGTGCATGATCAGTCATGTGATACGTGTGTGATCAGCCACGTGATCAGTGCATGATATCCACGTGATCAGTGCATGACAGCCACGTGATCAGTGCATGAGAGCCACGTGATCAGTGCATGATCAGTCACGTGATACATGTGTGATCAGCCACGTGATCAGTGCATGATGAGCCACGTGATCAGTGCATGATCAATTACGTGATCAGTGCATGATCAGTCACGTGACCAGTACATGGTTGCTACGTGATCGTTGCATGATCAGCCACGTGAGCAGAGCATGATAGCCACGTGATCAGTGCATGATCAGTCACGTGATCAGTACATGATCAGTCACGTGAACAGTGCATGATCATTTACGTGATCTGTGCATGATCAGTCACGTGACCAGTATATGGTAGCTACGTGATCATTCCATGACGAGCCACGTGAGCAGTGCATGATAGCCACGTGATGTGTGCATGAGTTACGTGAGCAGAGTATGATCAGCCACGTGATCAGTGCATGAGTGCCACGTGATCAGTGCATGATATGTCACGTGACAGGTGTGTGATCAGCCACGTGAACAGTGCATGTTCAGCCACGTGATCAGTGCATGATAGCCACGTGATCAGTGCATGATCAGTTACGTGAGCAGTGTATGATCAGCCACGTGATCAGTGCATGGTCAGACACGTGAACAGTGTATGATCAGCCACGTGATCAGTGCATGATATCCAAGTGATCAGTGCATGATCATCACGTGATCAGTGTATGATCAGCCACGTGAACAGTGCATGCTCAGTCACGTGATCTGGGCCTGCTGAGCTGCGTGATTACTGTCTGCTCATCTGCTTGACAATTGCCAGCTGAGCTGCACGATTCCTGCCTGTCATCTGCTTGACAATTGCCAGCTGTGCTGCGTAATTCCTGCCTGCTCAGCTGCTTGATTATTGCCAGCTGAGCAGCATGATTCCTCACACCTGAGTTCCATGATTATTGCCTGCTGACTGTTTGATTCGTGCCTACTCAGCTCTTTGTTTATTGCCTCCAGAGGCACATGATCAGTGTATGATAGCAAACATGATCAGCGCATGATCAGTCACATGATCAGCGCCATTAAGTCACGTGATCACTACATGATAGTCATGTGATCAGTCCATGCTCAGTCACGGTATCAGTGCATGATCAGCCACGTGATCAGTGCATGATAGCCACGTGATCAGTGCATGATAGCCACGTGATCAGTGCATGATCAGCCACGTGATCAGTGCATGATGCTACGTGATCAGTGCATGATCAGTCACGTGATCAGTGCATGACCAGGCACGTGATCAGTGCATGATCAGCCACGTGATCAGTGCATGATAGCCACGTGATCAGTGCATGATCAGTCACGTGATCAGTGCATGATCAGTCACGTGACCAGTACATGGTAGCTACATGATCATTGCATGATCAGCCACGTGAGTAGTGCATGATAGCCACGTGATCAGTGCATGATCAGTCACGTGATCAGTGCATGATCAGTCATGTGATCAGTGCATGATCAGGCACGTGATCAGTGCATGATCAGCCACGTGATCAGTGCATGATAGCCACGTGATCAGTGCATGATCAGTCACGTGATCAGTGCATGATCAGTCACGTGATCAGTGCATGATCAGCCACGTGATCAGTGCATGATCAATTACGTGATCAGTGCATGATCAGTCACGTGACCAGTACATGGTAGCTACGTGATCAGTGCATGATCAGCCACGTGATCAGTGCATGATAGCCACGTGATCAGTGCATGATCAGTCACGTGATCAGTGCATGATCAGCCACGTGATCAGTGCATGATCAGTTACGTGATCAGTGCATGATCAGTCACGTGACCAGTACATGGTAGCTGCGTGATCAGTGCATGATCAGCCACGTGATCAGTGCATGATAGCCACGTGATCAGTGCATGATCAGTCACGTGATCAGTGCATGATCAGTCACGTGATCAGTGCATGATCAGCCACGTGATCAGTGCATGATCAGTCACGTGACCAGTGCATGATAGCCACGTGATCAGTGCATGATCAGCCACGTGATCAGTGCATGATAGCCACGTGATCAGTGCATGATCAGTTACGTGAGCAGTGTATGATCAGCCACGTGATCAGTGCATGGTCAGACACGTGAACAGTGTATGATCAGCCACGTGATCAGTGCATGATAGTCACGTGATCAGTGCATGATCATCACGTGATCAGTGTATGATCAGCCACGTGAACAGTGCATGCTCAGTCACGTGATCTGGGCCTGCTGAGCTGCGTGATTACTGTCTGCTCATCTGCTTGACAATTGCCAGCTGAGCTGCACGATTCCTGCCTGTCATCTGCTTGACAATTGCCAGCTGTGCTGCGTAATTCCTGCCTGCTCAGCTGCTTGATTATTGCCAGCTGAGCAGCATGATTCCTCACACCTGAGTTCCATGATTATTGCCTGCTGACTGTTTGATTCGTGCCTACTCAGCTCTTTGTTTATTGCCTCCAGAGGCACATGATCAGTGTATGATAGCAAACATGATCAGCGCATGATCAGTCACATGATCAGCGCCATTAAGTCACGTGATCACTACATGATAGTCATGTGATCAGTCCATGCTCAGTCACGGTATCAGTGCATGATCAGCCACGTGATCAGTGCATGATCAGCAAGGTGATCAGTTCATGATAGCCATGTGATCAGTGCATGATTTGTCACGTGATCAGTGCATGATCAGTCAGGTGATCAGTGCATGATCAGCCACGTGATCAGTGCATGATCAGTCACCTGATGGGTGTATGATCAGTCACGTGACCTGTACATGGTAGCTACATGATCATTGCATGATCAGCCACGTGAGTAGTGCATGATAGCCACGTGATCAGTGCATGATCAGTCACGTGATCAGTGCATGATCAGTCACGTGACAGTGCATGATCAGCCACGTGATCAGTGCATGATAGCCACGTGATCAGTGCATGATCAGCCACGTGATCAGTGCATGATCAGTCACGTGATCAGTGCATGATCAGCCACGTGATCAGTGCATGATAGCCACGTGATCAGTGCATGATCAGCCACGTGATCAGTGCATGATAGCCACGTGATCAGTGCATGATCAGTCACGTGATCAGTGCATGATCAGCCACGTGATCAGTGCATGATCAGCCACGTGATCAGTGCATGATCAATTACGTGATCAGTGCATGATCAGTCACGTGACCAGTACATGGTAGCTACGTGATCATTGCATGATCAGCCACGTGATCAGTGCATGATAGCCACGTGATCAGTGCATGATCAGTCACGTGATCAGTGCATGATCAGCCACGTGATCAGTGCATGATCAGTTACGTGATCAGTGCATGATCAGTCACGTGATCAGTGCATGATCAGTCACGTGATCAGTGCATGATCAGCCACGTGATCAGTGCATGATAGCCACGTGATCAGTGCATGATCAGCCACGTGATCAGTGCATGATCAGCCACGTGATCAGTGCATGATCAGTTACGTGAGCAGTGTATGATCAGCCACGTGATCAGTGCATGGTCAGACACGTGAACAGTGTATGATCAGCCACGTGATCAGTGCATGATATCCAAGTGATCAGTGCATGATCATCACGTGATCAGTGTATGATCAGCCACGTGAACAGTGCATGCTCAGTCACGTGATCTGGGCCTGCTGAGCTGCGTGATTACTGTCTGCTCATCTGCTTGACAATTGCCAGCTGAGCTGCACGATTCCTGCCTGTCATCTGCTTGACAATTGCCAGCTGTGCTGCGTAATTCCTGCCTGCTCAGCTGCTTGATTATTGCCAGCTGAGCAGCATGATTCCTCACACCTGAGTTCCATGATTATTGCCTGCTGACTGTTTGATTCGTGCCTACTCAGCTCTTTGTTTATTGCCTCCAGAGGCACATGATCAGTGTATGATAGCAAACATGATCAGCGCATGATCAGTCACATGATCAGCGCCATTAAGTCACGTGATCACTACATGATAGTCATGTGATCAGTCCATGCTCAGTCACGGTATCAGTGCATGATCAGCCACGTGATCAGTGCATGATCTGTCACATGATTAGTGTATGATCATCCACGTGATCAGTGCATGGGCAGTCATGTGATCAGTGCATGATATAGACGTGATCAGTGCATGATCAGTCTCGTGATCAGTGCATGATAGCCACGTGATCAGTGCATGATCAGTCACGTGATCATGTGTGATCAGCCACGTGATCAGTGCATGATCAGCCACGTGATCAGTGCATGATCAGCCACGTGATCAGTGCATGATCAGTCACGTGACCAGTACATGGTAGCTACGTGATCATTGCATGATCAGCCACGTGATCAGTGCATGATAGCCACGTGATCAGTGCATGATAGCCACGTGATCAGTGCATGATCAGTCACGTGATCAGTGCATGATCAGCCACGTGATCAGTGCATGATATCCACGTGATCAGTGCATGATCAGCCACGTGATCAGTGCATGATAGCCACGTGATCAGTGCATGATCAGTCACGTGATCATGTGTGATCAGCCACGTGATCAGTGCATGATCAGCCACGTGATCAGTGCATGATCAATTACGTGATCAGTGCATGATCAGTCACGTGACCAGTACATGGTTGCTACGTGATCGTTGCATGATCAGCCACGTGATCAGTGCATGATAGCCACGTGATCAGTGCATGATCAGTCACGTGATCAGTGCATGATCAGTCACGTGATCAGTGCATGATCAGCCACGTGATCAGTGCATGATCAGTCACGTGACCAGTATATGGTAGCTACGTGATCATTGCATGACAGCCACGTGATCAGTGCATGATAGCCACGTGATCAGTGCATGAGTCACGTGATCAGTGCATGATCAGCCACGTGATCAGTGCATGATCAGCACGTGATCAGTGCATGATCAGCCACGTGATCAGTGCATGATAGCCACGTGATCAGTGCATGATCAGCCACGTGATCAGTGCATGATCAGTCACGTGATCAGTGCATGATCAGCCACGTGATCAGTGCATGATCAGCCACGTGATCAGTGCATGATCAATTACGTGATCAGTGCATGATCAGTCACGTGACCAGTGCATGGTAGCTGCGTGATCATTGCATGATCAGCCACGTGATCAGTGCATGATAGCCACGTGATCAGTGCATGATAGCCACGTGATCAGTGCATGATCAGTCATGTGATACGTGTGTGATCAGCCACGTGATCAGTGCATGATATCCACGTGATCAGTGCATGACTGCCACGTGATCAGTGCATGATCAGCCACGTGATCAGTGCATGATCAGTCACGTGATCAGTGCATGATCAGCCACGTGATCAGTGCATGATAGCCACGTGATCAGTGCATGATCAGCCACGTGATCAGTGCATGATCAGTCACGTGATAGTGCATGATCAGCCACGTGATCAGTGCATGATAGCCACGTGATCAGTGCATGATCAGTCACGTGATCAGTGCATGATCAGCCACGTGATCAGTGCATGATCAGCCACGTGATCAGTGCATGATCAATTACGTGATCAGTGCATGATCAGTCACGTGACAGTACATGGTTGCTACGTGATCATTGCATAATCAGCCACGTGAGCAGTGCATGATAGCCACGTGATCAGTGCATGATCAGTCACGTGATCAGTGCATGATCAGTCACGTGATCAGTGCATGATCAGTCACGTGACCAGTGCATGGTAGCCACGTGATCATTGCATGATCAGGCACGTGATCAGTGCATGATAGCCACGTGATCAGTGCATGAGTTACGTGAGCAGTGTATGATCAGCCACGTGATCAGTGCATGGTCAGACACGTGAACAGTGTATGATCAGCCACGTGATCAGTGCATGATATCCAAGTGATCAGTGCATGATCATCACGTGATCAGTGTATGATCAGCCACGTGAACAGTGCATGCTCAGTCACGTGATCAGGGCCTGCTGAGCTGCGTGATTACTGTCTGCTCATCTGCTTGACAATTGCCAGCTGAGCTGCACGATTCCTGCCTGTCATCTGCTTGACAATTGCCAGCTGTGCTGCGTAATTCCTGCCTGCTCAGCTGCTTGATTATTGCCAGCTGAGCAGCATGATTCCTCACACCTGAGTTCCATGATTATTGCCTGCTGACTGTTTGATTCGTGCCTACTCAGCTCTTTGTTTATTGCCTCCAGAGGCACATGATCAGTGTATGATAGCAAACATGATCAGCGCATGATCAGTCACATGATCAGCGCCATTAAGTCACGTGATCACTACATGATAGTCATGTGATCAGTCCATGCTCAGTCACGGTATCAGTGCATGATCAGCCACGTGATCAGTGCATGATCAGCAAGGTGATCAGTGCATGATAGCCATGTGATCAGTGCATGATCAGTCACGTGATCAGTGCATGATCAGTCACGTGATCAGTGCATGATCAGCCACGTGATCAGTGCATGATCAGTCACCTGATGGGTGTATGATCAGTCACGTGACCAGTACATGGTAGCTACATGATCATTGCATGATCAGCCACGTGAGTAGTGCATGATAGCCACGTGATCAGTGCATGATCAGTCACGTGATCAGTGCATGATCAGTCACGTGATCAGTGCATGATCAGCCACGTGATCAGTGCATGATAGCCACGTGATCAGTGCATGATCAGTCACGTGATCAGTGCATGATCAGTCACGTGATCAGTGCATGATCAGCCACGTGATCAGTGCATGATAGCCACGTGATCAGTGCATGATCAGCCACGTGATCAGTGCATGATAGCCACGTGATCAGTGCATGATCAGTCACGTGATCAGTGCATGATCAGCCACGTGATCAGTGCATGATCAGCCACGTGATCAGTGCATGATCAATTACGTGATCAGTGCATGATCAGTCACGTGATCAGTACATGGTAGCTACGTGATCAGTGCATGATCAGCCACGTGATCAGTGCATGATAGCCACGTGATCAGTGCATGATCAGTCACGTGATCAGTGCATGATCAGCCACGTGATCAGTGCATGATCAGCCACGTGATCAGTGCATGATCAGTTACGTGATCAGTGCATGATCAGTCACGTGATCAGTGCATGATCAGTCACGTGATCAGTGCATGATCAGCCACGTGATCAGTGCATGATCAGCCACGTGATCAGTGCATGATCAGCCACGTGATCAGTGCATGATCAGCCACGTGATCAGTGCATGATCAGTTACGTGAGCAGTGTATGATCAGCCACGTGATCAGTGCATGGTCAGACACGTGAACAGTGTATGATCAGCCACGTGATCAGTGCATGATATCCAAGTGATCAGTGCATGATCATCACGTGATCAGTGTATGATCAGCCACGTGAACAGTGCATGCTCAGTCACGTGATCTGGGCCTGCTGAGCTGCGTGATTACTGTCTGCTCATCTGCTTGACAATTGCCAGCTGAGCTGCACGATTCCTGCCTGTCATCTGCTTGACAATTGCCAGCTGTGCTGCGTAATTCCTGCCTGCTCAGCTGCTTGATTATTGCCAGCTGAGCAGCATGATTCCTCACACCTGAGTTCCATGATTATTGCCTGCTGACTGTTTGATTCGTGCCTACTCAGCTCTTTGTTTATTGCCTCCAGAGGCACATGATCAGTGTATGATAGCAAACATGATCAGCGCATGATCAGTCACATGATCAGCGCCATTAAGTCACGTGATCACTACATGATAGTCATGTGATCAGTCCATGCTCAGTCACGGTATCAGTGCATGATCAGCCACGTGATCAGTGCATGATCTGTCACATGATTAGTGTATGATCATCCACGTGATCAGTGCATGGGCAGTCATGTGATCAGTGCATGATATAGACGTGATCAGTGCATGATCAGTCTCGTGATCAGTGCATGATAGCCACGTGATCAGTGCATGATCAGTCACGTGATCATGTGTGATCAGCCACGTGATCAGTGCATGATCAGCCACGTGATCAGTGCATGATCAGCCACGTGATCAGTGCATGATCAGTCACGTGATCAGTGCATGATAGCTACGTGATCAGTGCATGATCAGCCACGTGATCAGTGCATGATAGCCACGTGATCAGTGCATGATAGCCACGTGATCAGTGCATGATCAGTCATGTGATACGTGTGTGATCAGCCACGTGATCAGTGCATGATATCCACGTGATCAGTGCATGACAGCCACGTGATCAGTGCATGAGAGCCACGTGATCAGTGCATGATCAGTCACGTGATACATGTGTGATCAGCCACGTGATCAGTGCATGATGAGCCACGTGATCAGTGCAGGATCAATTACGTGATCAGTGCATGATCAGTCACGTGACCAGTACATGGTTGCTACGTGATCGTTGCATGATCAGCCACGTGAGCAGAGCATGATAGCCACGTGATCAGTGCATGATCAGTCACGTGATCAGTACATGATCAGTCACGTGAACAGTGCATGATCATTTACGTGATCTGTGCATGATCAGTCACGTGACCAGTATATGGTAGCTACGTGATCATTCCATGACGAGCCACGTGAGCAGTGCATGATAGCCACGTGATGTGTGCATGAGTTACGTGAGCAGAGTATGATCAGCCACGTGATCAGTGCATGAGTGCCACGTGATCAGTGCATGATATGTCACGTGACAGGTGTGTGATCAGCCACGTGAACAGTGCATGTTCAGCCACGTGATCAGTGCATGATAGCCACGTGATCAGTGCATGATCAGTTACGTGAGCAGTGTATGATCAGCCACGTGATCAGTGCATGGTCAGACACGTGAACAGTGTATGATCAGCCACGTGATCAGTGCATGATATCCAAGTGATCAGTGCATGATCATCACGTGATCAGTGTATGATCAGCCACGTGAACAGTGCATGCTCAGTCACGTGATCTGGGCCTGCTGAGCTGCGTGATTACTGTCTGCTCATCTGCTTGACAATTGCCAGCTGAGCTGCACGATTCCTGCCTGTCATCTGCTTGACAATTGCCAGCTGTGCTGCGTAATTCCTGCCTGCTCAGCTGCTTGATTATTGCCAGCTGAGCAGCATGATTCCTCACACCTGAGTTCCATGATTATTGCCTGCTGACTGTTTGATTCGTGCCTACTCAGCTCTTTGTTTATTGCCTCCAGAGGCACATGATCAGTGTATGATAGCAAACATGATCAGCGCATGATCAGTCACATGATCAGCGCCATTAAGTCACGTGATCACTACATGATAGTCATGTGATCAGTCCATGCTCAGTCACGGTATCAGTGCATGATCAGCCACGTGATCAGTGCATGATAGCCACGTGATCAGTGCATGATAGCCACGTGATCAGTGCATGATCAGCCAGGTGATCAGTGCATGACACGTGATCAGTGCATGATCAGTCACGTGATCAGTGCATGATCAGGCAGGTGATCAGTGCATGATCAGCCACGTGATCAGTGCATGATAGCCACGTGATCAGTGCATGATCAGTCACGTGATCAGTGCATGATCAGTCACGTGACCAGTACATGGTAGCTACATGATCATTGCATGATCAGCCACGTGAGTAGTGCATGATAGCCACGTGATCAGTGCATGATCAGTCACGTGATCAGTGCATGATCAGTCATGTGATCAGTGCATGATCAGGCACGTGATCAGTGCATGATCAGCCACGTGATCAGTGCATGATAGCCACGTGATCAGTGCATGATCAGTCACGTGATCAGTGCATGATCAGTCACGTGATCAGTGCATGATCAGCCACGTGATCAGTGCATGATCAATTACGTGATCAGTGCATGATCAGTCACGTGACCAGTACATGGTAGCTACGTGATCAGTGCATGATCAGCCACGTGATCAGTGCATGATAGCCACGTGATCAGTGCATGATCAGTCACGTGATCAGTGCATGATCAGCCACGTGATCAGTGCATGATCAGTTACGTGATCAGTGCATGATCAGTCACGTGACCAGTACATGGTAGCTGCGTGATCAGTGCATGATCAGCCACGTGATCAGTGCATGATAGCCACGTGATCAGTGCATGATCAGTCACGTGATCAGTGCATGATCAGTCACGTGATCAGTGCATGATCAGCCACGTGATCAGTGCATGATCAGTCACGTGATCAGTGCATGATAGCCACGTGATCAGTGCATGATCAGCCACGTGATCAGTGCATGATAGCCACGTGATCAGTGCATGATCAGTTACGTGAGCAGTGTATGATCAGCCACGTGATCAGTGCATGGTCAGACACGTGAACAGTGTATGATCAGCCACGTGATCAGTGCATGATAGTCACGTGATCAGTGCATGATCATCACGTGATCAGTGTATGATCAGCCACGTGAACAGTGCATGCTCAGTCACGTGATCTGGGCCTGCTGAGCTGCGTGATTACTGTCTGCTCATCTGCTTGACAATTGCCAGCTGAGCTGCACGATTCCTGCCTGTCATCTGCTTGACAATTGCCAGCTGTGCTGCGTAATTCCTGCCTGCTCAGCTGCTTGATTATTGCCAGCTGAGCAGCATGATTCCTCACACCTGAGTTCCATGATTATTGCCTGCTGACTGTTTGATTCGTGCCTACTCAGCTCTTTGTTTATTGCCTCCAGAGGCACATGATCAGTGTATGATAGCAAACATGATCAGCGCATGATCAGTCACATGATCAGCGCCATTAAGTCACGTGATCACTACATGATAGTCATGTGATCAGTCCATGCTCAGTCACGGTATCAGTGCATGATCAGCCACGTGATCAGTGCATGATCAGCAAGGTGATCAGTTCATGATAGCTATGTGATCAGTGCATGATTTGTCACGTGATCAGTGCATGATCAGGCAGGTGATCAGTGCATGATCAGCCACGTGATCAGTGCATGATCAGTCACCTGATGGGTGTATGATCAGTCACGTGACCTGTACATGGTAGCTACATGATCATTGCATGATCAGCCACGTGAGTAGTGCATGATAGCCACGTGATCAGTGCATGATCAGTCACGTGATCAGTGCATGATCAGTCACGTGACAGTGCATGATCAGCCACGTGATCAGTGCATGATAGCCACGTGATCAGTGCATGATCAGTCACGTGATCAGTGCATGATCAGTCACGTGATCAGTGCATGATCAGCCACGTGATCAGTGCATGATAGCCACGTGATCAGTGCATGATCAGCCACGTGATCAGTGCATGATAGCCACGTGATCAGTGCATGATCAGTCACGTGATCAGTGCATGATCAGTCACGTGATCAGTGCATGATCAGTCACGTGATCAGTGCATGATCAATTACGTGATCAGTGCATGATCAGTCACGTGACCAGTACATGGTAGCTACGTGATCATTGCATGATCAGCCACGTGATCAGTGCATGATAGCCACGTGATCAGTGCATGATCAGTCACGTGATCAGTGCATGATCAGCCACGTGATCAGTGCATGATCAATTACGTGATCAGTGCATGATCAGTCACGTGATCAGTGCATGATCAGTCACGTGATCAGTGCATGATCAGCCACGTGATCAGTGCATGATAGCCACGTGATCAGTGCATGATCAGCCACGTGATCAGTGCATGATCAGCCACGTGATCAGTGCATGATCAGTTACGTGAGCAGTGTATGATCAGCCACGTGATCAGTGCATGGTCAGACACGTGAACAGTGTATGATCAGCCACGTGATCAGTGCATGATATCCAAGTGATCAGTGCATGATCATCACGTGATCAGTGTATGATCAGCCACGTGAACAGTGCATGCTCAGTCACGTGATCTGGGCCTGCTGAGCTGCGTGATTACTGTCTGCTCATCTGCTTGACAATTGCCAGCTGAGCTGCACGATTCCTGCCTGTCATCTGCTTGACAATTGCCAGCTGTGCTGCGTAATTCCTGCCTGCTCAGCTGCTTGATTATTGCCAGCTGAGCAGCATGATTCCTCACACCTGAGTTCCATGATTATTGCCTGCTGACTGTTTGATTCGTGCCTACTCAGCTCTTTGTTTATTGCCTCCAGAGGCACATGATCAGTGTATGATAGCAAACATGATCAGCGCATGATCAGTCACATGATCAGCGCCATTAAGTCACGTGATCACTACATGATAGTCATGTGATCAGTCCATGCTCAGTCACGGTATCAGTGCATGATCAGCCACGTGATCAGTGCATGATCTGTCACATGATTAGTGTATGATCATCCACGTGATCAGTGCATGGGCAGTCATGTGATCAGTGCATGATATAGACGTGATCAGTGCATGATCAGTCTCGTGATCAGTGCATGATAGCCACGTGATCAGTGCATGATCAGTCACGTGATCATGTGTGATCAGCCACGTGATCAGTGCATGATCAGCCACGTGATCAGTGCATGATCAATTACGTGATCAGTGCATGATCAGTCACGTGACCAGTGCATGGTAGCTATGTGATCATTGCATGATCAGCCACGTGATCAGTGCATGATAGCCACGTGATCAGTGCATGATAGCCACGTGATCAGTGCATGATCAGTCATGTGATACGTGTGTGATCAGCCACGTGATCAGTGCATGATATCCACGTGATCAGTGCATGACAGCCACGTGATCAGTGCATGATAGCCACGTGATCAGTGCATGATCAGTCACGTGATACATGTGTGATCAGCCACGTGATCAGTGCATGATGAGCCACGTGATCAGTGCAGGATCAATTACGTGATCAGTGCATGATCAGTCACGTGACCAGTACATGGTTGCTACGTGATCGTTGCATGATCAGCCACGTGAGCAGAGCATGATAGCCACGTGATCAGTGCATGATCAGTCACGTGATCAGTACATGATCAGTCACGTGAACAGTGCATGATCATTTACGTGATCTGTGCATGATCAGTCACGTGACCAGTATATGGTAGCTACGTGATCATTCCATGACGAGCCACGTGAGCAGTGCATGATAGCCACGTGATGTGTGCATGAGTTACGTGAGCAGAGTATGATCAGCCACGTGATCAGTGCATGAGTGCCACGTGATCAGTGCATGATATGTCACGTGACAGGTGTGTGATCAGCCACGTGAACAGTGCATGTTCAGCCACGTGATCAGTGCATGATCAGTTACTTGAGCAGTGTATGATCAGCCCCGTGACCAGTGCATGGTCAGACACGTGAACAGTGTATGATCAGCCACGTGATCAGTGCATGATATCCAAGTGATCAGTGCATGATCATCACGTGATCAGTGTATGATCAGCCACGTGAACAGTGCATGCTCAGTCACGTGATCTGGGCCTGCTGAGCTGCGTGATTACTGTCTGCTCATCTGCTTGACAATTGCCAGCTGAGCTGCACGATTCCTGCCTGTCATCTGCTTGACAATTGCCAGCTGTGCTGCGTAATTCCTGCCTGCTCAGCTGCTTGATTATTGCCAGCTGAGCAGCATGATTCCTCACACCTGAGTTCCATGATTATTGCCTGCTGACTGTTTGATTCGTGCCTACTCAGCTCTTTGTTTATTGCCTCCAGAGGCACATGATCAGTGTATGATAGCAAACATGATCAGCGCATGATCAGTCACATGATCAGCGCCATTAAGTCACGTGATCACTACATGATAGTCATGTGATCAGTCCATGCTCAGTCACGGTATCAGTGCATGATCAGCCACGTGATCAGTGCATGATAGCCACGTGATCAGTGCATGATCAGCCACGTGATCAGTGCATGATCAGCCACGTGATCAGTGCATGATGCTACGTGATCAGTGCATGATCAGTCACGTGATCAGTGCATGACCAGGCAGGTGATCAGTGCATGATCAGCCACGTGATCAGTGCATGATAGCCACGTGATCAGTGCATGATCAGTCACGTGATCAGTGCATGATCAGTCACGTGACCAGTACATGGTAGCTACGTGATCATTGCATGATCAGCCACGTGAGTAGTGCATGATAGCCACGTGATCAGTGCATGATCAGTCACGTGATCAGTGCATGATCAGTCATGTGATCAGTGCATGATCAGGCACGTGATCAGTGCATGATCAGCCACGTGATCAGTGCATGATAGCCACGTGATCAGTGCATGATCAGTCACGTGATCAGTGCATGATCAGTCACGTGATCAGTGCATGATCAGCCACGTGATCAGTGCATGATCAATTACGTGATCAGTGCATGATCAGTCACGTGACCAGTACATGGTAGCTACGTGATCAGTGCATGATCAGCCACGTGATCAGTGCATGATAGCCACGTGATCAGTGCATGATCAGTCACGTGATCAGTGCATGATCAGCCACGTGATCAGTGCATGATCAGTTACGTGATCAGTGCATGATCAGTCACGTGACCAGTACATGGTAGCTACGTGATCAGTGCATGATCAGCCACGTGATCAGTGCATGATAGCCACGTGATCAGTGCATGATCATTCACGTGATCAGTGCATGATCAGTCACGTGATCAGTGCATGATCAGCCACGTGATCAGTGCATGATCAGTCACGTGACCAGTGCATGATAGCCACGTGATCAGTGCATGATCAGCCACGTGATCAGTGCATGATAGCCACGTGATCAGTGCATGATCAGTTACGTGAGCAGTGTATGATCAGCCACGTGATCAGTGCATGGTCAGACACGTGAACAGTGTATGATCAGCCACGTGATCAGTGCATGATAGTCACGTGATCAGTGCATGATCATCACGTGATCAGTGTATGATCAGCCACGTGAACAGTGCATGCTCAGTCACGTGATCTGGGCCTGCTGAGCTGCGTGATTACTGTCTGCTCATCTGCTTGACAATTGCCAGCTGAGCTGCACGATTCCTGCCTGTCATCTGCTTGACAATTGCCAGCTGTGCTGCGTAATTCCTGCCTGCTCAGCTGCTTGATTATTGCCAGCTGAGCAGCATGATTCCTCACACCTGAGTTCCATGATTATTGCCTGCTGACTGTTTGATTCGTGCCTACTCAGCTCTTTGTTTATTGCCTCCAGAGGCACATGATCAGTGTATGATAGCAAACATGATCAGCGCATGATCAGTCACATGATCAGCGCCATTAAGTCACGTGATCACTACATGATAGTCATGTGATCAGTCCATGCTCAGTCACGGTATCAGTGCATGATCAGCCACGTGATCAGTGCATGATCAGCAAGGTGATCAGTTCATGATAGCTATGTGATCAGTGCATGATTTGTCACGTGATCAGTGCATGATCAGGCAGGTGATCAGTGCATGATCAGCCACGTGATCAGTGCATGATCAGTCACCTGATGGGTGTATGATCAGTCACGTGACCAGTACATGGTAGCTACATGATCATTGCATGATCAGCCACGTGAGTAGTGCATGATAGCCACGTGATCAGTGCATGATCAGTCACGTGATCAGTGCATGATCAGTCACGTGACAGTGCATGATCAGCCACGTGATCAGTGCATGATAGCCACGTGATCAGTGCATGATCAGTCACGTGATCAGTGCATGATCAGTCACGTGATCAGTGCATGATCAGCCACGTGATCAGTGCATGATAGCCACGTGATCAGTGCATGATCAGCCACGTGATCAGTGCATGATAGCCACGTGATCAGTGCATGATCAGTCACGTGATCAGTGCATGATCAGTCACGTGATCAGTGCATGATCAGTCACGTGATCAGTGCATGATCAATTACGTGATCAGTGCATGATCAGTCACGTGATCAGTGCATGATCAGCCACGTGATCAGTGCATGATCAGCCACGTGATCAGTGCATGATAGCCACGTGATCAGTGCATGATCAGCCACGTGATCAGTGCATGATCAGCCACGTGATCAGTGCATGATCAGTTACGTGAGCAGTGTATGATCAGCCACGTGATCAGTGCATGGTCAGACACGTGAACAGTGTATGATCAGCCACGTGATCAGTGCATGATATCCAAGTGATCAGTGCATGATCATCACGTGATCAGTGTATGATCAGCCACGTGAACAGTGCATGCTCAGTCACGTGATCAGGGCCTGCTGAGCTGCGTGATTACTGTCTGCTCATCTGCTTGACAATTGCCAGCTGAGCTGCACGATTCCTGCCTGTCATCTGCTTGACAATTGCCAGCTGTGCTGCGTAATTCCTGCCTGCTCAGCTGCTTGATTATTGCCAGCTGAGCAGCATGATTCCTCACACCTGAGTTCCATGATTATTGCCTGCTGACTGTTTGATTCGTGCCTACTCAGCTCTTTGTTTATTGCCTCCAGAGGCACATGATCAGTGTATGATAGCAAACATGATCAGCGCATGATCAGTCACATGATCAGCGCCATTAAGTCACGTGATCACTACATGATAGTCATGTGATCAGTCCATGCTCAGTCACGGTATCAGTGCATGATCAGCCACGTGATCAGTGCATGATCTGTCACATGATTAGTGTATGATCATCCACGTGATCAGTGCATGGGCAGTCATGTGATCAGTGCATGATATAGACGTGATCAGTGCATGATCAGTCACGTGATCAGTGCATGATAGCCACGTGATCAGTGCATGATCAGTCACGTGATCATGTGTGATCAGCCACGTGATCAGTGCATGATCAGCCACGTGATCAGTGCATGATCAATTACGTGATCAGTGCATGATCAGTCACGTGACCAGTACATGATAGATCATGCATGATCAGCCACGTGATCAGTGCATGATAGCCACGTGATCAGTGCATGATAGCCACGTGATCAGTGCATGATCAGTCATGTGATCGTGTGTGATCAGCCACGTGATCAGTGCATGATATCCACGTGATCAGTGCATGATCAGCCACGTGATCAGTGCATGATAGCCACGTGATCAGTGCATGATCAGTCACGTGATCATGTGTGATCAGCCACGTGATCAGTGCATGATCAGCCACGTGATCAGTGCATGATCAATTACGTGATCAGTGCATGATCAGTCACGTGACCAGTACATGGTTGCTACGTGATCGTTGCATGATCAGCCACGTGAGCAGTGCATGATAGCCACGTGATCAGTGCATGATCAGTCACGTGATCAGTGCATGATCAGTCACGTGATCAGTGCATGATCAGTTACGTGATCAGTGCATGATCAGTCACGTGACCAGTATATGGTAGCTACGTGATCATTGCATGACAGCCACGTGATCAGTGCATGATAGCCACGTGATGTATGCATGAGTTACGTGCAGTGTATGATCAGCCACGTGATCAGTGCATGAGTGCCACGTGATCAGTGCATGATATGTCACGTGACAGTGTGTGATCAGCCACGTGATCAGTGCATGATCAGCCACGTGATCAGTGCATGATAGCCACGTGATCAGTGCATGATCAGTTACGTGATCAGTGTATGATCAGCCACGTGATCAGTGCATGATCAGACACGTGATCAGTGCATGATCAGCCACGTGATCAGTGCATGATAGCCACGTGATCAGTGCATGATCAGTCACGTGATCAGTGCATGATCAGTCACGTGATCAGTGCATGATCAGCCACGTGATCAGTGCATGATCAATTACGTGATCAGTGCATGATCAGTCACGTGACCAGTACATGGTTGCTACGTGATCATTGCATGATCAGCCACGTGATCAGTGCATGATAGCCACGTGATCAGTGCATGATCAGTCACGTGATCAGTGCATGATCAGTCACGTGATCAGTGCATGATCATTTACGTGATCAGTGCATGATCAGTCACGTGACCAGTATATGGAAGCTACGTGATCAGTGCATGATCAGCCACGTGATCAGTGCATGATCAGCCACGTGATCAGTGCATGATCAGTCACGTGATCAGTGCATGATCAGCCACGTGATCAGTGCATGATAGCCACGTGATCAGTGCATGATCAGTCACGTGATCAGTGCATGATCAGTCACGTGATCAGTGCATGATCAGCACGTGATCAGTGCATGATCAGTCATGTAGTGCATGATAGCCCGTGATCAGTGCATGATCAGTCCCGTGATCAGTGCATGATCAGCCACGTGATCAGTGCATGATAGCCACGTGATCAGTGCATGATCAGTCACGTGATCAGTGCATGATCAGCCACGTGATCAGTGCATGATCAGCCACGTGATCAGTGCATGACAATTACGTGATCAGTGCATGATCAGTCACGTGATCAGTGCATGATAGCCACGTGATCAGTGCATGATCAGTCACGTGATCAGTGTATGATCAGCCACGTGAACAGTGCATGCTCAGTCACGTGATCAGGGCCTGCTGAGCTGCGTGATTACTGTCTGCTCATCTGCTTGACAATTGCCAGCTGAGCTGCACGATTCCTGCCTGTCATCTGCTTGACAATTGCCACCTGTGCTGCATAATTCCTGCCTGCTCAGCTGCTTGATTATTGCCAGCTGAGCAGCATGATTTCTCAGAGCTGAGTTCCATGATTATTGCTGACTGATTCGTGCCTACTCAGCTCTTTGTTCATTGCCTCCAGAGGCACATGATCAGTGTATGACAGCAAACATGATCAGCACATGATCAGTCACATGATCAGTGCATGATAAGCCACGTGATCAGTGCATGATCAGTCACGTGATCAGTGCATGATCAGTCATGTGATCAGTGCATGATAGCTGCGTGATCAGTGCATGATCAGCCACGTGATCAGTGCATGATAGCCACGTGATCAGTGCATGATCAGTCACGTGATCAGTGCATGATCAGCCACGTGATCAGTGCATGATCAGTCACGTGATCAGTGCATGGTAGCTACGTGATCAGTGCATGATCAGCCACGTGATCAGTGCATGATAGCCACGTGATCAGTGCATGATCAGTCACGTGATACGTGTGTGATCAGCCACGTGATCAGTGCATGATATCCACGTGATCAGTGCATGATAGCCACGTGATCAGTGCATGATCAGTCACGTGATCAGTGCATGATCAGTCACGTGATACATGTGTGATCAGCCACGTGATCAGTGCATGATGAGCCACGTGATCAGTGCAGGATCAATTACGTGATCAGTGCATGATCAGTCACGTGACCAGTACATGGTTGCTACGTGATCGTTGCATGATCAGCCACGTGAGCAGAGCATGATAGCCACGTGATCAGTGCATGATCAGTCACGTGATCAGTACATGATCAGTCACGTGAACAGTGCATGATCATTTACGTGATCTGTGCATGATCAGTCACGTGACCAGTATATGGTAGCTACGTGATCATTCCATGACGAGCCACGTGAGCAGTGCATGATAGCCACGTGATGTGTGCATGATCAGTTACGTGAGCAGAGTATGATCAGCCACGTGATCAGTGCATGAGTGCCACGTGATCAGTGCATGATATGTCACGTGACAGGTGTGTGATCAGCCACGTGAACAGTGCATGTTCAGCCACGTGATCAGTGCATGATAGCCACGTGATCAGTGCATGATCAGTTACGTGAGCAGTGTATGATCAGCCACGTGATCAGTGCATGGTCAGACACGTGAACAGTGTATGATCAGCCACGTGATCAGTGCATGATATCCAAGTGATCAGTGCATGATCAATCACGTGATCAGTGTATGATCAGCCACGTGAACAGTGCATGCTCAGTCACGTGATCAGGGCCTGCTGAGCTGCGTGATTACTGTCTGCTCATCTGCTTGACAATTGCCAGCTGAGCTGCACGATTCCTGCCTGTCATCTGCTTGACAATTGCCAGCTGTGCTGCGTAATTCCTGCCTGCTCAGCTGCTTGATTATTGCCAGCTGAGCAGCATGATTCCTCACAGCTGAGTTCCATGATTATTGCCTGCTGACTGTTTGATTCGTGCCTACTCAGCTCTTTGTTTATTGCCTCCAGAGGCACATGATCAGTGTATGATAGCAAACATGATCAGTGCATGATCAGTCACATGATCAGCGCCATTAAGTCACGTGATCACTACATGATAGTCATGTGATCAGTCCATGCTCAGTCACGGTATCAGTGCATGATCAGCCACGTGATCAGTGCATGATCTGTCACATGATTAGTGTATGATCATCCACGTGATCAGTGCATGGGCAGTCATGTGATCAGTGCATGATATAGACGTGATCAGTGCATGATCAGTCTCGTGATCAGTGCATGATAGCCACGTGATCAGTGCATGATCAGTCACCTGATGGGTGTATGATCATTCACGTGACCTGTACATGGTAGCTACATGATCATTGCATGATCAGCCACGTGATCAGTGCATGATAGCCACGTGATCAGTGCATGATCAGTCACGTGATCAGTGCATGATCAGTCACGTGATCAGTGCATGATCAGCCACGTGATCAGTGCATGATCAGCCACGTGATCAGTGCATGATCAGTCACGTGATCAGTGCATGATAGCTGCGTGATCAGTGCATGATCAGCCACGTGATCAGTGCATGATAGCCACGTGATCAGTGCATGATCAGTCACGTGATCAGTGCATGATCAGTCACGTGATCAGTGCATGATCAGCCACGTGATCAGTGCATGATCAGTTACGTGATCAGTGCATGATCAGTCACGTGATCAGTGCATGGTAGCTACGTGATCAGTGCATGATCAGCCACGTGATCAGTGCATGATAGCCACGTGATCAGTGCATGATCAGTCACGTGATCAGTGCATGATCAGTCACGTGATCAGTGCATGATCAGCCACGTGATCAGTGCATGATCAGTCACGTGATCAGTGCATGATAGCCACGTGATCAGTGCATGATCAGCCACGTGATCAGTGCATGATAGCCACGTGATCAGTGCATGATCAGTTACGTGAGCAGTGTATGATCAGCCACGTGATCAGTGCATGGTCAGACACGTGAACAGTGTATGATCAGCCACGTGATCAGTGCATGATAGTCACGTGATCAGTGCATGATCATCACGTGATCAGTGTATGATCAGCCACGTGAACAGTGCATGCTCAGTCACGTGATCTGGGCCTGCTGAGCTGCGTGATTACTGTCTGCTCATCTGCTTGACAATTGCCAGCTGAGCTGCACGATTCCTGCCTGTCATCTGCTTGACAATTGCCAGCTGTGCTGCGTAATTCCTGCCTGCTCAGCTGCTTGATTATTGCCAGCTGAGCAGCATGATTCCTCACACCTGAGTTCCATGATTATTGCCTGCTGACTGTTTGATTCGTGCCTACTCAGCTCTTTGTTTATTGCCTCCAGAGGCACATGATCAGTGTATGATAGCAAACATGATCAGCGCATGATCAGTCACATGATCAGCGCCATTAAGTCACGTGATCACTACATGATAGTCATGTGATCAGTCCATGCTCAGTCACGGTATCAGTGCATGATCAGCCACGTGATCAGTGCATGATCAGCACGTGATCAGTGCATGATAGCCACGTGATCAGTGCATGATCAGTCACGTGATCAGTGCATGATCAGGCACGTGATCAGTGCATGATCAGCCACGTGATCAGTGCATGATCAGCCACGTGATCAGTGCATGATAGCCACGTGATCAGTGCATGATCAGTCACGTGATCAGTGCATGATCAGTCACGTGATCAGTGCATGATCAGCCACGTGATCAGTGCATGATAGCCACGTGATCAGTGCATGATCAGTCACGTGATCAGTGCATGATCAGTCACGTGATCAGTGCATGATCAGTCACGTGATCAGTGCATGATCAGTCACGTGATCAGTGCATGATCAGTCACGTGATCAGTGCATGATAGCTACGTGATCAGTGCATGATCAGCCACGTGATCAGTGCATGATAGCCACGTGATCAGTGCATGATCAGTCACGTGATCAGTGCATGATCAGTCACGTGATCAGTGCATGATCAGCCACGTGATCAGTGCATGATCAGCCACGTGATCAGTGCATGATCAGTCACGTGATCAGTGCATGATCAGCCACGTGATCAGTGCATGATCAGTCACGTGATCAGTGCATGATCATAGACGTGATCAGTGCATGATCAGTCACGTGATCAGTGCATGATAGCCACGTGATCAGTGCATGATCAGTCACGTGATCAGTGCATGATCAGTCACGTGATCAGTGCATGATAGCTACGTGATCAGTGCATGATCAGCCACGTGATCAGTGCATGATAGCCACGTGATCAGTGCATGATCAGTCACGTGATCAGTGCATGATCAGTCACGTGATCAGTGCATGATCAGCCACGTGATCAGTGCATGATCAATTACGTGATCAGTGCATGATCAGTCACGTGATCAGTGCATGGTAGCTGCGTGATCAGTGCATGATCAGCCACGTGATCAGTGCATGATAGCCACGTGATCAGTGCATGATCAGTCACGTGATCAGTGCATGATCAGTCACGTGATCAGTGCATGATCAGCCACGTGATCAGTGCATGATCAGTTACGTGATCAGTGCATGATCAGTCACGTGACCAGTACATGGTAGCTGCGTGATCAGTGCATGATCAGCCACGTGATCAGTGCATGATAGCCACGTGATCAGTGCATGATCAGTCACGTGATCAGTGCATGATCAGCCACGTGATCAGTGCATGATCAGCCACGTGATCAGTGCATGATCAGTCACGTGATCAGTGCATGATAGCCACGTGATCAGTGCATGATCAGCCACGTGATCAGTGCATGATAGCCACGTGATCAGTGCATGATCAGTTACGTGAGCAGTGTATGATCAGCCACGTGATCAGTGCATGGTCAGACACGTGAACAGTGTATGATCAGCCACGTGATCAGTGCATGATAGTCACGTGATCAGTGCATGATCATCACGTGATCAGTGTATGATCAGCCACGTGAACAGTGCATGCTCAGTCACGTGATCTGGGCCTGCTGAGCTGCGTGATTACTGTCTGCTCATCTGCTTGACAATTGCCAGCTGAGCTGCACGATTCCTGCCTGTCATCTGCTTGACAATTGCCAGCTGTGCTGCGTAATTCCTGCCTGCTCAGCTGCTTGATTATTGCCAGCTGAGCAGCATGATTCCTCACACCTGAGTTCCATGATTATTGCCTGCTGACTGTTTGATTCGTGCCTACTCAGCTCTTTGTTTATTGCCTCCAGAGGCACATGATCAGTGTATGATAGCAAACATGATCAGCGCATGATCAGTCACATGATCAGCGCCATTAAGTCACGTGATCACTACATGATAGTCATGTGATCAGTCCATGCTCAGTCACGGTATCAGTGCATGATCAGCCACGTGATCAGTGCATGATCAGCACGTGATCAGTCATGATAGCCATGTGATCAGTGCATGATCAGTCACGTGATCAGTGCATGATCAGGCACGTGATCAGTGCATGATCAGCCACGTGATCAGTGCATGATCAGCCACGTGATCAGTGCATGATCAGCCACGTGATCAGTGCATGATCAGTCACGTGATCAGTGCATGATCAGTCACGTGATCAGTGCATGATCAGCCACGTGATCAGTGCATGATAGCCACGTGATCAGTGCATGATCAGTCACGTGATCAGTGCATGATCAGTCACGTGATCAGTGCATGATCAGTCACGTGATCAGTGCATGATCAGCCACGTGATCAGTGCATGATCAGTCACGTGATCAGTGCATGATAGCTACGTGATCAGTGCATGATCAGCCACGTGATCAGTGCATGATAGCCACGTGATCAGTGCATGATCAGTCACGTGATCAGTGCATGATCAGTCACGTGATCAGTGCATGATCAGCCACGTGATCAGTGCATGATCAGTCACGTGATCAGTGCATGATCAGTCACGTGATCAGTGCATGATCAGTCACGTGATCAGTGCATGATCAGCCACGTGATCAGTGCATGATCAGTTACGTGATCAGTGCATGATCAGTCACGTGATCAGTGCATGGTAGCTACGTGATCAGTGCATGATCAGCCACGTGATCAGTGCATGATCAGCCACGTGATCAGTGCATGATAGCCACGTGATCAGTGCATGATCAGCCACGTGATCAGTGCATGATCAGCCACGTGATCAGTGCATGATCAGCCACGTGATCAGTGCATGATCAGTTACGTGAGCAGTGTATGATCAGCCACGTGATCAGTGCATGGTCAGACACGTGAACAGTGTATGATCAGCCACGTGATCAGTGCATGATATCCAAGTGATCAGTGCATGATCAATCACGTGATCAGTGTATGATCAGCCACGTGAACAGTGCATGCTCAGTCACGTGATCAGGGCCTGCTGAGCTGCGTGATTACTGTCTGCTCATCTGCTTGACAATTGCCAGCTGAGCTGCACGATTCCTGCCTGTCATCTGCTTGACAATTGCCAGCTGTGCTGCGTAATTCCTGCCTGCTCAGCTGCTTGATTATTGCCAGCTGAGCAGCATGATTCCTCACACCTGAGTTCCATGATTATTGCCTGCTGACTGTTTGATTCGTGCCTACTCAGCTCTTTGTTTATTGCCTCCAGAGGCACATGATCAGTGTATGATAGCAAACATGATCAGTGCATGATCAGTCACATGATCAGCGCCATTAAGTCACGTGATCACTACATGATAGTCATGTGATCAGTCCATGCTCAGTCACGGTATCAGTGCATGATCAGCCACGTGATCAGTGCATGATAGCCACGTGATCAGTGCATGATAGCCACGTGATCAGTGCATGATCAGCCACGTGATCAGTGCATGACAGCCACGTGATCAGTGCATGATCAGTCACGTGATCAGTGCATGATCAGTCACGTGATCAGTGCATGATCAGCCACGTGATCAGTGCATGATCAGTCACCTGATGGGTGTATGATCAGTCACGTGACCAGTACATGGTAGCTACATGATCATTGCATGATCAGCCACGTGAGTAGTGCATGATAGCCACGTGATCAGTGCATGATCAGTCACGTGATCAGTGCATGATCAGTCACGTGACCAGTACATGGTAGCTACGTGATCAGTGCATGATCAGCCACGTGATCAGTGCATGATAGCCACGTGATCAGTGCATGATCAGTCACGTGATCAGTGCATGATCAGTCACGTGATCAGTGCATGATAGCCACGTGATCAGTGCATGATCAGCCACGTGATCAGTGCATGATAGCCACGTGATCAGTGCATGATCAGTCACGTGATCAGTGCATGATCAGTCACGTGATCAGTGCATGATCAGCCACGTGATCAGTGCATGATCAGTCACGTGATCAGTGCATGATCAGCCACGTGATCAGTGCATGATAGCCACGTGATCAGTGCATGATCAGTCACGTGATCAGTGCATGATCAGTCACGTGATCAGTGCATGATCAGTCACGTGATCAGTGCATGATCAGCCACGTGATCAGTGCATGATCAATTACGTGATCAGTGCATGATCAGTCACGTGATCAGTGCATGGTAGCTACGTGATCATTGCATGATCAGCCACGTGATCAGTGCATGACAGCCACGTGATCAGTGCATGATCAGCCACGTGATCAGTGCATGATCAGTCACGTGATCAGTGCATGATCAGCCACGTGATCAGTGCATGATCAGTCACGTGATCAGTGCATGATATAGACGTGATCAGTGCATGATCAGTCACGTGATCAGTGCATGATAGCCACGTGATCAGTGCATGATCAGTCACGTGATCATGTGTGATCAGCCACGTGATCAGTGCATGATCAGCCACGTGATCAGTGCATGATCAATTACGTGATCAGTGCATGATCAGTCACGTGACCAGTACATGGTAGCTACGTGATCATTGCATGATCAGCCACGTGATCAGTGCATGATAGCCACGTGATCAGTGCATGATAGCCACGTGATCAGTGCATGATCAGTCATGTGATACGTGTGTGATCAGCCACGTGATCAGTGCATGATATCCACGTGATCAGTGCATGACAGCCACGTGATCAGTGCATGAGAGCCACGTGATCAGTGCATGATCAGTCACGTGATACATGTGTGATCAGCCACGTGATCAGTGCATGATGAGCCACGTGATCAGTGCATGATCAATTACGTGATCAGTGCATGATCAGTCACGTGACCAGTACATGGTTGCTACGTGATCGTTGCATGATCAGCCACGTGAGCAGAGCATGATAGCCACGTGATCAGTGCATGATCAGTCACGTGATCAGTACATGATCAGTCACGTGAACAGTGCATGATCATTTACGTGATCTGTGCATGATCAGTCACGTGACCAGTATATGGTAGCTACGTGATCATTCCATGACGAGCCACGTGAGCAGTGCATGATAGCCACGTGATGTGTGCATGAGTTACGTGAGCAGAGTATGATCAGCCACGTGATCAGTGCATGAGTGCCACGTGATCAGTGCATGATATGTCACGTGACAGGTGTGTGATCAGCCACGTGAACAGTGCATGTTCAGCCACGTGATCAGTGCATGATAGCCACGTGATCAGTGCATGATCAGTTACGTGAGCAGTGTATGATCAGCCACGTGATCAGTGCATGGTCAGACACGTGAACAGTGTATGATCAGCCACGTGATCAGTGCATGATATCCAAGTGATCAGTGCATGATCATCACGTGATCAGTGTATGATCAGCCACGTGAACAGTGCATGCTCAGTCACGTGATCTGGGCCTGCTGAGCTGCGTGATTACTGTCTGCTCATCTGCTTGACAATTGCCAGCTGAGCTGCACGATTCCTGCCTGTCATCTGCTTGACAATTGCCAGCTGTGCTGCGTAATTCCTGCCTGCTCAGCTGCTTGATTATTGCCAGCTGAGCAGCATGATTCCTCACACCTGAGTTCCATGATTATTGCCTGCTGACTGTTTGATTCGTGCCTACTCAGCTCTTTGTTTATTGCCTCCAGAGGCACATGATCAGTGTATGATAGCAAACATGATCAGCGCATGATCAGTCACATGATCAGCGCCATTAAGTCACGTGATCACTACATGATAGTCATGTGATCAGTCCATGCTCAGTCACGGTATCAGTGCATGATCAGCCACGTGATCAGTGCATGATCAGCAGGTGATCAGTTCATGATAGCCATGTGATCAGTGCATGATTTGTCACGTGATCAGTGCATGATCAGGCAGGTGATCAGTGCATGATCAGCCACGTGATCAGTGCATGATCAGTCACCTGATGGGTGTATGATCAGTCACGTGACCAGTACATGGTAGCTACATGATCATTGCATGATCAGCCACGTGAGTAGTGCATGATAGCCACGTGATCAGTGCATGATCAGTCACGTGATCAGTGCATGATCAGTCACGTGACAGTGCATGATCAGCCACGTGATCAGTGCATGATAGCCACGTGATCAGTGCATGATCAGTCACGTGATCAGTGCATGATCAGTCACGTGATCAGTGCATGATCAGCCACGTGATCAGTGCATGATAGCCACGTGATCAGTGCATGATCAGCCACGTGATCAGTGCATGATAGCCACGTGATCAGTGCATGATCAGTCACGTGATCAGTGCATGATCAGTCACGTGATCAGTGCATGATCAGTCACGTGATCAGTGCATGATCAATTACGTGATCAGTGCATGATCAGTCACGTGACCAGTACATGGTAGCTACGTGATCAGTGCATGATCAGCCACGTGATCAGTGCATGATAGCCACGTGATCAGTGCATGATCAGTCACGTGATCAGTGCATGATCAGCCACGTGATCAGTGCATGATCAGTCACGTGATCAGTGCATGATCAGTCACGTGATCAGTGCATGATCAGTCACGTGATCAGTGCATGATCAGCCACGTGATCAGTGCATGATCAGCCACGTGATCAGTGCATGATAGCCACGTGATCAGTGCATGATCAGCCACGTGATCAGTGCATGATCAGCCACGTGATCAGTGCATGATCAGTTACGTGAGCAGTGTATGATCAGCCACGTGATCAGTGCATGGTCAGACACGTGAACAGTGTATGATCAGCCACGTGATCAGTGCATGATATCCACGTGATCAGTGCATGATCATCACGTGATCAGTGTATGATCAGCCACGTGAACAGTGCATGCTCAGTCACGTGATCAGGGCCTGCTGAGCTGCGTGATTACTGTCTGCTCATCTGCTTGACAATTGCCAGCTGAGCTGCACGATTCCTGCCTGTCATCTGCTTGACAATTGCCAGCTGTGCTGCGTAATTCCTGCCTGCTCAGCTGCTTGATTATTGCCAGCTGAGCAGCATGATTCCTCACACCTGAGTTCCATGATTATTGCCTGCTGACTGTTTGATTCGTGCCTACTCAGCTCTTTGTTTATTGCCTCCAGAGGCACATGATCAGTGTATGATAGCAAACATGATCAGTGCATGATCAGTCACATGATCAGCGCCATTAAGTCACGTGATCACTACATGATAGTCATGTGATCAGTCCATGCTCAGTCACGGTATCAGTGCATGATCAGCCACGTGATCAGTGCATGATCAGTCACGTGATCAGTGCATGATCAGCCACGTGATCAGTGCATGATCAGCCACGTGATCAGTGCATGATGCACGTGATCAGTGCATGATCAGTCACGTGATCAGTGCATGATCAGTCACGTGATCAGTGCATGATCAGCCACGTGATCAGTGCATGATCAGTCACGTGATCAGTGCATGATCAGTCACGTGACCAGTACATGGTAGCTACATGATCATTGCATGATCAGCCACGTGAGTAGTGCATGATAGCCACGTGATCAGTGCATGATCAGTCACGTGATCAGTGCATGATCAGTCACGTGACCAGTACATGGTAGCTACGTGATCAGTGCATGATCAGCCACGTGATCAGTGCATGATAGCCACGTGATCAGTGCATGATCAGTCACGTGATCAGTGCATGATCAGTCACGTGATCAGTGCATGATAGCTGCGTGATCATGCATGATCAGCCACGTGATCAGTGCATGATAGCCACGTGATCAGTGCATGATCAGTCACGTGATCAGTGCATGATCAGTCACGTGATCAGTGCATGATCAGCCACGTGATCAGTGCATGATCAGTCACGTGATCAGTGCATGATCAGCCACGTGATCAGTGCATGATAGCCACGTGATCAGTGCATGATCAGTCACGTGATCAGTGCATGATCAGTCACGTGATCAGTGCATGATCAGTCACGTGATCAGTGCATGATCAGCCACGTGATCAGTGCATGATCAGTACGTGATCAGTGCATGATCAGTCACGTGATCAGTGCATGATAGCTACGTGATCAGTGCATGATCAGCCACGTGATCAGTGCATGACAGCCACGTGATCAGTGCATGATCAGCCACGTGATCAGTGCATGATCAGTCACGTGATCAGTGCATGATCATCCACGTGATCAGTGCATGCAGTCATGTGATCAGTGCATGATATAGACGTGATCAGTGCATGATCAGTCACGTGATCAGTGCATGAGAGCCACGTGATCAGTGCATGATCAGTCACGTGATCATGTGTGATCAGCCACGTGATCAGTGCATGATCAGCCACGTGATCAGTGCATGATCAATTACGTGATCAGTGCATGATCAGTCACGTGACCAGTACATGGTAGCTACGTGATCATTGCATGATCAGCCACGTGATCAGTGCATGATAGCCACGTGATCAGTGCATGATAGCCACGTGATCAGTGCATGATCAGTCATGTGATACGTGTGTGATCAGCCACGTGATCAGTGCATGATATCCACGTGATCAGTGCATGACAGCCACGTGATCAGTGCATGAGAGCCACGTGATCAGTGCATGATCAGTCACGTGATACATGTGTGATCAGCCACGTGATCAGTGCATGATGAGCCACGTGATCAGTGCAGGATCAATTACGTGATCAGTGCATGATCAGTCACGTGACCAGTACATGGTTGCTACGTGATCGTTGCATGATCAGCCACGTGAGCAGAGCATGATAGCCACGTGATCAGTGCATGATCAGTCACGTGATCAGTACATGATCAGTCACGTGAACAGTGCATGATCATTTACGTGATCTTGCATGATCAGTCACGTGACCAGTATATGGTTGCTACGTGATCATTCCATGACGAGCCACGTGAGCAGTGCATGATAGCCACGTGATGTGTGCATGAGTTACGTGAGCAGAGTATGATCAGCCACGTGATCAGTGCATGAGTGCCACGTGATCAGTGCATGATATGTCACGTGACAGGTGTGTGATCAGCCACGTGAACAGTGCATGTTCAGCCACGTGATCAGTGCATGATAGCCACGTGATCAGTGCATGATCAGTTACGTGAGCAGTGTATGATCAGCCACGTGATCAGTGCATGGTCAGACACGTGAACAGTGTATGATCAGCCACGTGATCAGTGCATGATATCCAAGTGATCAGTGCATGATCATCACGTGATCAGTGTATGATCAGCCACGTGAACAGTGCATGCTCAGTCACGTGATCTGGGCCTGCTGAGCTGCGTGATTACTGTCTGCTCATCTGCTTGACAATTGCCAGCTGAGCTGCACGATTCCTGCCTGTCATCTGCTTGACAATTGCCAGCTGTGCTGCGTAATTCCTGCCTGCTCAGCTGCTTGATTATTGCCAGCTGAGCAGCATGATTCCTCACACCTGAGTTCCATGATTATTGCCTGCTGACTGTTTGATTCGTGCCTACTCAGCTCTTTGTTTATTGCCTCCAGAGGCACATGATCAGTGTATGATAGCAAACATGATCAGCGCATGATCAGTCACATGATCAGCGCCATTAAGTCACGTGATCACTACATGATAGTCATGTGATCAGTCCATGCTCAGTCACGGTATCAGTGCATGATCAGCCACGTGATCAGTGCATGATAGCCACGTGATCAGTGCATGATAGCCACGTGATCAGTGCATGATCAGCCACGTGATCAGTGCATGATGCTACGTGATCAGTGCATGATCAGTCACGTGATCAGTGCATGACCAGGCACGTGATCAGTGCATGATCAGCCACGTGATCAGTGCATGATAGCCACGTGATCAGTGCATGATCAGTCACGTGATCAGTGCATGATCAGTCACGTGACCAGTACATGGTAGCTACATGATCATTGCATGATCAGCCACGTGAGTAGTGCATGATAGCCACGTGATCAGTGCATGATCAGTCACGTGATCAGTGCATGATCAGTCATGTGATCAGTGCATGATCAGGCACGTGATCAGTGCATGATCAGCCACGTGATCAGTGCATGATAGCCACGTGATCAGTGCATGATCAGTCACGTGATCAGTGCATGATCAGTCACGTGATCAGTGCATGATCAGCCACGTGATCAGTGCATGATCAATTACGTGATCAGTGCATGATCAGTCACGTGACCAGTACATGGTAGCTACGTGATCAGTGCATGATCAGCCACGTGATCAGTGCATGATAGCCACGTGATCAGTGCATGATCAGTCACGTGATCAGTGCATGATCAGTCACGTGATCAGTGCATGATCAGCCACGTGATCAGTGCATGATCAGTCACGTGATCAGTGCATGATAGCCACGTGATCAGTGCATGATCAGCCACGTGATCAGTGCATGATAGCCACGTGATCAGTGCATGATCAGTTACGTGAGCAGTGTATGATCAGCCACGTGATCAGTGCATGGTCAGACACGTGAACAGTGTATGATCAGCCACGTGATCAGTGCATGATAGTCACGTGATCAGTGCATGATCATCACGTGATCAGTGTATGATCAGCCACGTGAACAGTGCATGCTCAGTCACGTGATCTGGGCCTGCTGAGCTGCGTGATTACTGTCTGCTCATCTGCTTGACAATTGCCAGCTGAGCTGCACGATTCCTGCCTGTCATCTGCTTGACAATTGCCAGCTGTGCTGCGTAATTCCTGCCTGCTCAGCTGCTTGATTATTGCCAGCTGAGCAGCATGATTCCTCACACCTGAGTTCCATGATTATTGCCTGCTGACTGTTTGATTCGTGCCTACTCAGCTCTTTGTTTATTGCCTCCAGAGGCACATGATCAGTGTATGATAGCAAACATGATCAGCGCATGATCAGTCACATGATCAGCGCCATTAAGTCACGTGATCACTACATGATAGTCATGTGATCAGTCCATGCTCAGTCACGGTATCAGTGCATGATCAGCCACGTGATCAGTGCATGATCAGCCAGGTGATCAGTTCATGATAGCCATGTGATCAGTGCATGATCAGTCACGTGATCAGTGCATGATCAGGCAGGTGATCAGTGCATGATCAGCCACGTGATCAGTGCATGATCAGTCACCTGATGGGTGTATGATCAGTCACGTGACCAGTACATGGTAGCTACATGATCATTGCATGATCAGCCACGTGAGTAGTGCATGATAGCCACGTGATCAGTGCATGATCAGTCACGTGATCAGTGCATGATCAGTCACGTGACAGTGCATGATCAGCCACGTGATCAGTGCATGATAGCCACGTGATCAGTGCATGATCAGTCACGTGATCAGTGCATGATCAGTCACGTGATCAGTGCATGATCAGCCACGTGATCAGTGCATGATAGCCACGTGATCAGTGCATGATCAGCCACGTGATCAGTGCATGATAGCCACGTGATCAGTGCATGATCAGTCACGTGATCAGTGCATGATCAGCCACGTGATCAGTGCATGATCAGTCACGTGATCAGTGCATGATCAATTACGTGATCAGTGCATGATCAGTCACGTGACCAGTACATGGTAGCTACGTGATCAGTGCATGATCAGCCACGTGATCAGTGCATGATAGCCACGTGATCAGTGCATGATCAGTCACGTGATCAGTGCATGATCAGCCACGTGATCAGTGCATGATCAGTTACGTGATCAGTGCATGATCAGTCACGTGATCAGTGCATGATCAGTCACGTGATCAGTGCATGATCAGCCACGTGATCAGTGCATGATCAGCCACGTGATCAGTGCATGATAGCCACGTGATCAGTGCATGATCAGCCACGTGATCAGTGCATGATCAGCCACGTGATCAGTGCATGATCAGTTACGTGAGCAGTGTATGATCAGCCACGTGATCAGTGCATGGTCAGACACGTGAACAGTGTATGATCAGCCACGTGATCAGTGCATGATATCCAAGTGATCAGTGCATGATCATCACGTGATCAGTGTATGATCAGCCACGTGAACAGTGCATGCTCAGTCACGTGATCTGGGCCTGCTGAGCTGCGTGATTACTGTCTGCTCATCTGCTTGACAATTGCCAGCTGAGCTGCACGATTCCTGCCTGTCATCTGCTTGACAATTGCCAGCTGTGCTGCGTAATTCCTGCCTGCTCAGCTGCTTGATTATTGCCAGCTGAGCAGCATGATTCCTCACACCTGAGTTCCATGATTATTGCCTGCTGACTGTTTGATTCGTGCCTACTCAGCTCTTTGTTTATTGCCTCCAGAGGCACATGATCAGTGTATGATAGCAAACATGATCAGTGCATGATCAGTCACATGATCAGCGCCATTAAGTCACGTGATCACTACATGATAGTCATGTGATCAGTCCATGCTCAGTCACGGTATCAGTGCATGATCAGCCACGTGATCAGTGCATGATAGCCACGTGATCAGTGCATGATAGCCACGTGATCAGTGCATGATCAGCCACGTGATCAGTGCATGACAGCACGTGATCAGTGCATGATCAGTCACGTGATCAGTGCATGATCAGTCACGTGATCAGTGCATGATCAGCCACGTGATCAGTGCATGATCAGTCACGTGATCAGTGCATGATCAGTCACGTGACCAGTACATGGTAGCTACATGATCATTGCATGATCAGCCACGTGAGTAGTGCATGATAGCCACGTGATCAGTGCATGATCAGTCACGTGATCAGTGCATGATCAGTCACGTGACCAGTACATGGTAGCTACGTGATCAGTGCATGATCAGCCACGTGATCAGTGCATGATAGCCACGTGATCAGTGCATGATCAGTCACGTGATCAGTGCATGATCAGTCACGTGATCAGTGCATGATAGCTGCGTGATCAGTGCATGATCAGCCACGTGATCAGTGCATGATAGCCACGTGATCAGTGCATGATCAGTCACGTGATCAGTGCATGATCAGTCACGTGATCAGTGCATGATCAGCCACGTGATCAGTGCATGATCAGTCACGTGATCAGTGCATGATCAGCCACGTGATCAGTGCATGATAGCCACGTGATCAGTGCATGATCAGTCACGTGATCAGTGCATGATCAGTCACGTGATCAGTGCATGATCAGCCACGTGATCAGTGCATGATCAGCCACGTGATCAGTGCATGATCAATTACGTGATCAGTGCATGATCAGTCACGTGATCAGTGCATGATAGCTACGTGATCAGTGCATGATCAGCCACGTGATCAGTGCATGATCAGCCACGTGATCAGTGCATGATCAGCCACGTGATCAGTGCATGATCAGTCACGTGATCAGTGCATGATCATCCACGTGATCAGTGCATGATCAGTCATGTGATCAGTGCATGATATAGACGTGATCAGTGCATGATCAGTCACGTGATCAGTGCATGAGAGCCACGTGATCAGTGCATGATCAGTCACGTGATCATGTGTGATCAGCCACGTGATCAGTGCATGATCAGCCACGTGATCAGTGCATGATCAATTACGTGATCAGTGCATGATCAGTCACGTGACCAGTACATGGTAGCTACGTGATCATTGCATGATCAGCCACGTGATCAGTGCATGATAGCCACGTGATCAGTGCATGATAGCCACGTGATCAGTGCATGATCAGTCATGTGATACGTGTGTGATCAGCCACGTGATCAGTGCATGATATCCACGTGATCAGTGCATGACAGCCACGTGATCAGTGCATGAGAGCCACGTGATCAGTGCATGATCAGTCACGTGATACATGTGTGATCAGCCACGTGATCAGTGCATGATGAGCCACGTGATCAGTGCAGGATCAATTACGTGATCAGTGCATGATCAGTCACGTGACCAGTACATGGTTGCTACGTGATCGTTGCATGATCAGCCACGTGAGCAGAGCATGATAGCCACGTGATCAGTGCATGATCAGTCACGTGATCAGTACATGATCAGTCACGTGAACAGTGCATGATCATTTACGTGATCTGTGCATGATCAGTCACGTGACCAGTATATGGTTGCTACGTGATCATTCCATGACGAGCCACGTGAGCAGTGCATGATAGCCATGTGATGTGTGCATGAGTTACGTGAGCAGAGTATGATCAGCCACGTGATCAGTGCATGAGTGCCACGTGATCAGTGCATGATATGTCACGTGACAGGTGTGTGATCAGCCACGTGAACAGTGCATGTTCAGCCACGTGATCAGTGCATGATAGCCACGTGATCAGTGCATGATCAGTTACGTGAGCAGTGTATGATCAGCCACGTGATCAGTGCATGGTCAGACACGTGATCAGTGCATGATCAGCCACGTGATCAGTGTATGATCAGCCACGTGAACAGTGCATGCTCAGTCACGTGATCTGGGCCTGCTGAGCTGCGTGATTACTGTCTGCTCATCTGCTTGACAATTGCCAGCTGAGCTGCACGATTCCTGCCTGTCATCTGCTTGACAATGGCCAGCTGTGCTGCGTAATTCCTGCCTGCTCAGCTGCTTGATTATTGCCAGCTGAGCAGCATGATTCCTCACACCTGAGTTCCATGATTATTGCCTGCTGACTGTTTGATTCGTGCCTACTCAGCTCTTTGTTTATTGCCTCCAGAGGCACATGATCACTGTATGATAGCAAACATGATCAGCGCATAATCAGTCACATGATCAGCGCCATTAAGTCACGTGATCACTACATGATAGTCATGTGATCAGTCCATGCTCAGTCACGGTATCAGTGCATGATCAGCCACGTGATCAGTGCATGATAGCCACGTGATCAGTGCATGATAGCCACGTGATCAGTGCATGATCAGCCACGTGATCAGTGCATGATGCTACGTGATCAGTGCATGATCAGTCACGTGATCAGTGCATGACCAGGCAGGTGATCAGTGCATGATCAGCCACGTGATCAGTGCATGATAGCCACGTGATCAGTGCATGATCAGTCACGTGATCAGTGCATGATCAGTCACGTGACCAGTACATGGTAGCTACATGATCATTGCATGATCAGCCACGTGAGTAGTGCATGATAGCCACGTGATCAGTGCATGATCAGTCACGTGATCAGTGCATGATCAGTCATGTGATCAGTGCATGATCAGGCACGTGATCAGTGCATGATCAGCCACGTGATCAGTGCATGATAGCCACGTGATCAGTGCATGATCAGTCACGTGATCAGTGCATGATCAGTCACGTGATCAGTGCATGATCAGCCACGTGATCAGTGCATGATCAATTACGTGATCAGTGCATGATCAGTCACGTGACCAGTACATGGTAGCTACGTGATCAGTGCATGATCAGCCACGTGATCAGTGCATGATAGCCACGTGATCAGTGCATGATCAGTCACGTGATCAGTGCATGATCAGCCACGTGATCAGTGCATGATCAGTTACGTGATCAGTGCATGATCAGTCACGTGACCAGTACATGGTAGCTGCGTGATCAGTGCATGATCAGCCACGTGATCAGTGCATGATAGCCACGTGATCAGTGCATGATCATTCACGTGATCAGTGCATGATCAGTCACGTGATCAGTGCATGATCAGCCACGTGATCAGTGCATGATCAGTCACGTGACCAGTGCATGATAGCCACGTGATCAGTGCATGATCAGCCACGTGATCAGTGCATGATAGCCACGTGATCAGTGCATGATCAGTTACGTGAGCAGTGTATGATCAGCCACGTGATCAGTGCATGGTCAGACACGTGAACAGTGTATGATCAGCCACGTGATCAGTGCATGATCAGTCACGTGATCAGTGCATGATCATCACGTGATCAGTGTATGATCAGCCACGTGAACAGTGCATGCTCAGTCACGTGATCTGGGCCTGCTGAGCTGCGTGATTACTGTCTGCTCATCTGCTTGACAATTGCCAGCTGAGCTGCACGATTCCTGCCTGTCATCTGCTTGACAATTGCCAGCTGTGCTGCGTAATTCCTGCCTGCTCAGCTGCTTGATTATTGCCAGCTGAGCAGCATGATTCCTCACACCTGAGTTCCATGATTATTGCCTGCTGACTGTTTGATTCGTGCCTACTCAGCTCTTTGTTTATTGCCTCCAGAGGCACATGATCAGTGTATGATAGCAAACATGATCAGCGCATGATCAGTCACATGATCAGCGCCATTAAGTCACGTGATCACTACATGATAGTCATGTGATCAGTCCATGCTCAGTCACGGTATCAGTGCATGATCAGCCACGTGATCAGTGCATGATCAGCAAGGTGATCAGTTCATGATAGCTATGTGATCAGTGCATGATTTGTCACGTGATCAGTGCATGATCAGGCAGGTGATCAGTGCATGATCAGCCACGTGATCAGTGCATGATCAGTCACCTGATGGGTGTATGATCAGTCACGTGACCAGTACATGGTAGCTACATGATCATTGCATGATCAGCCACGTGAGTAGTGCATGATAGCCACGTGATCAGTGCATGATCAGTCACGTGATCAGTGCATGATCAGTCACGTGATCAGTGCATGATCAGCCACGTGATCAGTGCATGATAGCCACGTGATCAGTGCATGATCAGTCACGTGATCAGTGCATGATCAGTCACGTGATCAGTGCATGATCAGCCACGTGATCAGTGCATGATAGCCACGTGATCAGTGCATGATCAGTCACGTGATCAGTACATGATAGCTACGTGATCAGTGCATGATCAGCCACGTGATCAGTGCATGATAGCCACGTGATCAGTGCATGATCAGTCACGTGATCAGTGCATGATCAGCCACGTGATCAGTGCATGATCAGTTACGTGATCAGTGCATGATCAGTCACGTGATCAGTGCATGATCAGTCACGTGATCAGTGCATGATCAGCCACGTGATCAGTGCATGATCAGCCACGTGATCAGTGCATGATAGCCACGTGATCAGTGCATGATCAGCCACGTGATCAGTGCATGATCAGCCACGTGATCAGTGCATGATCAGTTACGTGAGCAGTGTATGATCAGCCACGTGATCAGTGCATGGTCAGACACGTGAACAGTGTATGATCAGCCACGTGATCAGTGCATGATATCCAAGTGATCAGTGCATGATCATCACGTGATCAGTGTATGATCAGCCACGTGAACAGTGCATGCTCAGTCACGTGATCTGGGCCTGCTGAGCTGCGTGATTACTGTCTGCTCATCTGCTTGACAATTGCCAGCTGAGCTGCACGATTCCTGCCTGTCATCTGCTTGACAATTGCCAGCTGTGCTGGTAATTCCTGCCTGCTCAGCTGCTTGATTATTGCCAGCTGAGCAGCATGATTCCTCACACCTGAGTTCCATGATTATTGCCTGCTGACTGTTTGATTCGTGCCTACTCAGCTCTTTGTTTATTGCCTCCAGAGGCACATGATCAGTGTATGATAGCAAACATGATCAGCGCATGATCAGTCACATGATCAGCGCCATTAAGTCACGTGATCACTACATGATAGTCATGTGATCAGTCCATGCTCAGTCACGGTATCAGTGCATGATCAGCCACGTGATCAGTGCATGATCTGTCACAAGATTAGTGTATGATCATCCACGTGATCAGTGCATGGGCAGTCATGTGATCAGTGCATGATATAGACGTGATCAGTGCATGATCAGTCTCGTGATCAGTGCATGATAGCCACGTGATCAGTGCATGATCAGTCACGTGATCATGTGTGATCAGCCACGTGATCAGTGCATGATGAGCCACGTGATCAGTGCATGATCAATTACGTGATCAGTGCATGATCAGTCACGTGACCAGTACATGGTAGCTACGTGATCATTGCATGATCAGCCACGTGATCAGTGCATGATAGCCACGTGATCAGTGCATGATCAGCCACGTGATCAGTGCATGATCAGTCATGTGATCGTGTGTGATCAGCCACGTGATCAGTGCATGATAGCCACGTGATCAGTGCATGATCAGCCACGTGATCAGTGCATGATAGCCACGTGATCAGTGCATGAGTCACGTGATCAGTGTATGATCAGCCACGTGATCAGTGCATGATGCCACGTGATCAGTGCATGATCAGTCACGTGATCAGTGTGTGATCAGCCACGTGATCAGTGCATGATCAGCCACGTGATCAGTGCATGATAGCCACGTGATCAGTGCATGATCAGTCACGTGATCAGTGTATGATCAGCCACGTGATCAGTGCATGATCAGCCACGTGATCAGTGCATGATCAATTACGTGATCAGTGCATGATCAGTCACGTGACCAGTACATGGTTGCTACGTGATCGTTGCATGATCAGCCACGTGAGCAGTGCATGATAGCCACGTGATCAGTGCATGATCAGTCACGTGATCAGTACATGATCAGTCACGTGAACAGTGCATGATCATTTACGTGATCTGTGCATGATCAGTCACGTGACCAGTATATGGTTGCTACGTGATCATTCCATGACGAGCCACGTGAGCAGTGCATGATAGCCACGTGATGTGTGCATGAGTTACGTGAGCAGAGTATGATCAGCCACGTGATCAGTGCATGAGTGCCACGTGATCAGTGCATGATATGTCACGTGACAGGTGTGTGATCAGCCACGTGAACAGTGCATGTTCAGCCACGTGATCAGTGCATGATAGCCACGTGATCAGTGCATGATCAGTTACGTGAGCAGTGTATGATCAGCCACGTGATCAGTGCATGGTCAGACACGTGAACAGTGTATGATCAGCCACGTGATCAGTGCATGATATCCAAGTGATCAGTGCATGATCATCACGTGATCAGTGTATGATCAGCCACGTGAACAGTGCATGCTCAGTCACGTGATCTGGGCCTGCTGAGCTGCGTGATTACTGTCTGCTCATCTGCTTGACAATTGCCAGCTGAGCTGCACGATTCCTGCCTGTCATCTGCTTGACAATTGCCAGCTGTGCTGCGTAATTCCTGCCTGCTCAGCTGCTTGATTATTGCCAGCTGAGCAGCATGATTCCTCACACCTGAGTTCCATGATTATTGCCTGCTGACTGTTTGATTCGTGCCTACTCAGCTCTTTGTTTATTGCCTCCAGAGGCACATGATCAGTGTATGATAGCAAACATGATCAGCGCATGATCAGTCACATGATCAGCGCCATTAAGTCACGTGATCACTACATGATAGTCATGTGATCAGTCCATGCTCAGTCACGGTATCAGTGCATGATCAGCCACGTGATCAGTGCATGATCTGTCACAAGATTAGTGTATGATCATCCACGTGATCAGTGCATGGGCAGTCATGTGATCAGTGCATGATATAGACGTGATCAGTGCATGATCAGTCTCGTGATCAGTGCATGATAGCCACGTGATCAGTGCATGATCAGTCACCTGATGGGTGTATGATCATTCACGTGACCTGTACATGGTAGCTACATGATCATTGCATGATCAGCCACGTGAGTAGTGCATGATAGCCACGTGATCACTGCATGATCAGTCACGTGATCAGTGCATGATCAGTCATGTGACCAGTACATGGTAGCTGCGTGATCATGGCATGATCAGCCACGTGAGCAGTGCATGATAGCCACGTGATCAGTGCATGATCAGACACGTGATCAGTGCATGATCAGTCACGTGATCAGTGCATGATCAGCCACGTGATCAGTGCATGATCAGGCACGTGATCAGTGTATGTCAGCCACGTGATCAGTGCATGATAGCCACGTGATCAGTGCATGATCAGTCACGTGATCAGTGCATGATCAGTTATGTGATCAGTGCATGATCAGCCACGTGATCAGTGCATGATCAGCCGTGATCAGTGCATGATCAATTACGTGATCAGTGCATGATCAGTCACGTGACCAGTACATGGTAGCTACGTGATCATTGCATGATCAGCCACGTGATCAGTGCATGATCAGCCACGTGATCAGTGCATGATCAGCCACGTGATCAGTGCATGATCAGTCACGTGATCAGTGCATGATCAGCCACGTGATCAGTGCATGATCAGTCACGTGATCAGTGCATGATATAGACGTGATCAGTGCATGATCAGTCACGTGATCAGTGCATGATAGCCACGTGATCAGTGCATGATCAGTCACGTGATCATGTGTGATCAGCCACGTGATCAGTGCATGATCAGCCACGTGATCAGTGCATGATCAATTACGTGATCAGTGCATGATCAGTCACGTGACCAGTACATGATAGCTACGTGATCATTGCATGATCAGCCACGTGATCAGTGCATGATAGCCACGTGATCAGTGCATGATAGCCACGTGATCAGTGCATGATCAGTCATGTGATACGTGTGTGATCAGCCACGTGATCAGTGCATGATATCCACGTGATCAGTGCATGACAGCCACGTGATCAGTGCATGAGAGCCACGTGATCAGTGCATGATCAGTCACGTGATACATGTGTGATCAGCCACGTGATCAGTGCATGATGAGCCACGTGATCAGTGCATGATCAATTACGTGATCAGTGCATGATCAGTCACGTGACCAGTACATGGTTGCTACGTGATCGTTGCATGATCAGCCACGTGAGCAGTGCATGATAGCCACGTGATCAGTGCATGATCAGTCACGTGATCAGTGCATGATCAGTCACGTGATCAGTGCATGATCATTTACGTGATCAGTGCATGATCAGTCACGTGACCAGTATATGGTTGCTACGTGATCATTCCATGACGAGCCACGTGAGCAGTGCATGATAGCCACGTGATGTGTGCATGAGTTACGTGAGCAGAGTATGATCAGCCACGTGATCAGTGCATGAGTGCCACGTGATCAGTGCATGATATGTCACGTGACAGGTGTGTGATCAGCCACGTGAACAGTGCATGTTCAGCCACGTGATCAGTGCATGATAGCCACGTGATCAGTGCATGATCAGTTACGTGAGCAGTGTATGATCAGCCACGTGATCAGTGCATGGTCAGACACGTGAACAGTGTATGATCAGCCACGTGATCAGTGCATGATATCCAAGTGATCAGTGCATGATCATCACGTGATCAGTGTATGATCAGCCACGTGAACAGTGCATGCTCAGTCACGTGATCTGGGCCTGCTGAGCTGCGTGATTACTGTCTGCTCATCTGCTTGACAATTGCCAGCTGAGCTGCACGATTCCTGCCTGTCATCTGCTTGACAATTGCCAGCTGTGCTGCGTAATTCCTGCCTGCTCAGCTGCTTGATTATTGCCAGCTGAGCAGCATGATTCCTCACACCTGAGTTCCATGATTATTGCCTGCTGACTGTTTGATTCGTGCCTACTCAGCTCTTTGTTTATTGCCTCCAGAGGCACATGATCAGTGTATGATAGCAAACATGATCAGCGCATGATCAGTCACATGATCAGCGCCATTAAGTCACGTGATCACTACATGATAGTCATGTGATCAGTCCATGCTCAGTCACGGTATCAGTGCATGATCAGCCACGTGATCAGTGCATGATCTGTCACATGATTAGTGTATGATCATCCACGTGATCAGTGCATGGCAGTCATGTGATCAGTGCATGATATAGACGTGATCAGTGCATGATCAGTCGTGATCAGTGCATGATAGCCACGTGATCAGTGCATGATCAGTCACCTGATGGGTGTATGATCATTCACGTGACCTGTACATGGTAGCTACATGATCATTGCATGATCAGCCACGTGAGTAGTGCATGATAGCCACGTGATCAGTGCATGATCAGTCACGTGATCAGTGCATGATCAGTCATGTGACCAGTACATGGTAGCTGCGTGATCATGGCATGATCAGCCACGTGATCAGTGCATGATAGCCACGTGATCAGTGCATGATCAGACACGTGATCAGTGCATGATCAGTCACGTGATCAGTGCATGATCAGCCACGTGATCAGTGCATGATCAGGCACGTGATCAGTGCATGATCAGCCACGTGATCAGTGCATGATAGCCACGTGATCAGTGCATGATCAGTCACGTGATCAGTGCATGATCAGTCACGTGATCAGTGCATGATCAGCCACGTGATCAGTGCATGATCAGCCACGTGATCAGTGCATGATCAATTACGTGATCAGTGCATGATCAGTCACGTGACCAGTACATGGTAGCTACGTGATCATTGCATGAACAGCCACGTGACCAGTGCATAATATCAGTGAATGATAGCCACGTGATCAGTGCATGATCAGTCACGTGATCAGTGCATGATCAGCCACGTGATCAGTGCATGATCAGCCACGTGATCAGTGCATGATCAGCCACGTGATCAGTGCATGATCAGTCACGTGATCAGTGCATGATATAGACGTGATCAGTGCATGATCAGTCACGTGATCAGTGCATGATAGCCACGTGATCAGTGCATGATCAGTCACGTGATCAGTGCATGATCAGTCACGTGACCAGTACATGGTAGCTACGTGATCATTGCATGATCAGCCACGTGATAGTGCATGATAGCCACGTGATCAGTGCATGATCAGTCACGTGATCAGTGCATGATCAGTCACGTGATCAGTGCATGATAGCTGCGTGATCATGCATGATCAGCCACGTGATCAGTGCATGATAGCCACGTGATCAGTGCATGATCAGCCACGTGATCAGTGCATGATCAGTCACGTGATCAGTGCATGATCAGCCACGTGATCAGTGCATGATCAGGCACGTGATCAGTGCATGATCAGCCACGTGATCAGTGCATGATAGCCACGTGATCAGTGCATGATCAGTCACGTGATCAGTGCATGATCAGTCACGTGATCAGTGCATGATCAGCCACGTGATCAGTGCATGATCAGCCACGTGATCAGTGCATGATCAGCCACGTGATCAGTGCATGATCAGTCACGTGATCAGTGCATGATAGCACGTGATCAGTGCATGATCAGCCACGTGATCAGTGCATGATCAGCCACGTGATCAGTGCATGATCAGCCACGTGATCAGTGCATGATCAGTCACGTGATCAGTGCATGATCATCCACGTGATCAGTGATCAGTCATGTGATCAGTGCATGATATAGACGTGATCAGTGCATGATCAGTCACGTGATCAGTGCATGATAGCCACGTGATCAGTGCATGATCAGTCACGTGATCATGTGTGATCAGCCACGTGATCAGTGCATGATCAGCCACGTGATCAGTGCATGATCAATCACGTGATCAGTGCATGATCAGTCACGTGATCAGTATGTAGCTACGTGATCAGTGCATGATCAGCCACGTGATCAGTGCATGATCAGCCACGTGATCAGTGCATGATCAGCCACGTGATCAGTGCATGATCAGTCACGTGATCAGTGCATGATCATCCACGTGATCAGTGCATGATCAGTCATGTGATCAGTGCATGATATAGACGTGATCAGTGCATGATCAGTCACGTGATCAGTGCATGATAGCCACGTGATCAGTGCATGATCAGTCACGTGATCATGTGTGATCAGCCACGTGATCAGTGCATGATCAGCCACGTGATCAGTGCATGATCAATTACGTGATCAGTGCATGATCAGTCAGTGATGCACATGGTAGCGTGATCATTGCATGATCAGCCACGTGATCAGTGCATGATAGCCACGTGATCAGTGCATGATAGCCACGTGATCAGTGCATGATCAGTCATGTGATACGTGTGTGATCAGCCACGTGATCAGTGCATGATATCCACGTGATCAGTGCATGACAGCCACGTGATCAGTGCATGAGAGCCACGTGATCAGTGCATGATCAGTCACGTGATACATGTGTGATCAGCCACGTGATCAGTGCATGATGAGCCACGTGATCAGTGCAGGATCAATTACGTGATCAGTGCATGATCAGTCACGTGACCAGTACATGGTTGCTACGTGATCGTTGCATGATCAGCCACGTGAGCAGAGCATGATAGCCACGTGATCAGTGCATGATCAGTCACGTGATCAGTACATGATCAGTCACGTGAACAGTGCATGATCATTTACGTGATCTGTGCATGATCAGTCACGTGACCAGTATATGGTTGCTACGTGATCATTCCATGACGAGCCACGTGAGCAGTGCATGATAGCCACGTGATGTGTGCATGAGTTACGTGAGCAGAGTATGATCAGCCACGTGATCAGTGCATGAGTGCCACGTGATCAGTGCATGATATGTCACGTGACAGGTGTGTGATCAGCCACGTGAACAGTGCATGTTCAGCCACGTGATCAGTGCATGATAGCCACGTGATCAGTGCATGATCAGTTACGTGAGCAGTGTATGATCAGCCACGTGATCAGTGCATGGTCAGACACGTGAACAGTGTATGATCAGCCACGTGATCAGTGCATGATATCCAAGTGATCAGTGCATGATCATCACGTGATCAGTGTATGATCAGCCACGTGAACAGTGCATGCTCAGTCACGTGATCTGGGCCTGCTGAGCTGCGTGATTACTGTCTGCTCATCTGCTTGACAATTGCCAGCTGAGCTGCACGATTCCTGCCTGTCATCTGCTTGACAATTGCCAGCTGTGCTGCGTAATTCCTGCCTGCTCAGCTGCTTGATTATTGCCAGCTGAGCAGCATGATTCCTCACACCTGAGTTCCATGATTATTGCCTGCTGACTGTTTGATTCGTGCCTACTCAGCTCTTTGTTTATTGCCTCCAGAGGCACATGATCAGTGTATGATAGCAAACATGATCAGCGCATGATCAGTCACATGATCAGCGCCATTAAGTCACGTGATCACTACATGATAGTCATGTGATCAGTCCATGCTCAGTCACGGTATCAGTGCATGATCAGCCACGTGATCAGTGCATGATCTGTCACAAGATTAGTGTATGATCATCCACGTGATCAGTGCATGGGCAGTCATGTGATCAGTGCATGATATAGACGTGATCAGTGCATGATCAGTCTCGTGATCAGTGCATGATAGCCACGTGATCAGTGCATGATCAGTCACCTGATGGGTGTATGATCATTCACGTGACCTGTACATGGTAGCTACATGATCATTGCATGATCAGCCACGTGAGTAGTGCATGATAGCCACGTGATCAGTGCATGATCAGTCACGTGATCAGTGCATGATCAGTCATGTGACCAGTACATGGTAGCTGCGTGATCATGGCATGATCAGCCACGTGAGCAGTGCATGATAGCCACGTGATCAGTGCATGATCAGACACGTGATCAGTGCATGATCAGTCACGTGATCAGTGCATGATCAGCCACGTGATCAGTGCATGATCAGGCACGTGATCAGTGTATGATCAGCCACGTGATCAGTGCATGATAGCCACGTGATCAGTGCATGATCAGTCACGTGATCAGTGCATGATCAGTCACGTGATCAGTGCATGATCAGCCACGTGATCAGTGCATGATCAGCCACATGATCAGTGCATGATCAATTACGTGATCAGTGCATGATCAGTCACGTGACCAGTACATGGTAGCTACGTGATCAGTGCATGATCAGCCACGTGATCAGTGCATGATAGCCACGTGATCAGTGCATGATCAGCCACGTGATCAGTGCATGATCAGTCACGTGATCAGTGCATGATCAGCCACGTGATCAGTGCATGATCAGTCACGTGATCAGTGCATGATCAGCCACGTGATCAGTGCATGATCAGTCACGTGATCAGTGCATGATATAGACGTGATCAGTGCATGATCAGTCACGTGATCAGTGCATGATAGCCACGTGATCAGTGCATGATCAGTCACGTGATCAGTGCATGATCAGTCACGTGACCAGTACATGGTAGCTACGTGATCATTGCATGATCAGCCACGTGATAGTGCATGATAGCCACGTGATCAGTGCATGATCAGTCACGTGATCAGTGCATGATCAGTCACGTGATCAGTGCATGGTAGGTGCGTGATCATGCATGATCAGCCACGTGATCAGTGCATGATAGCCACGTGATCAGTGCATGATCAGACACGTGATCAGTGCATGATCAGTCACGTGATCAGTGCATGATCAGCCACGTGATCAGTGCATGATCAGGCACGTGATCAGTGTATGTCAGCCACGTGATCAGTGCATGATAGCCACGTGATCAGTGCATGATCAGTCACGTGATCAGTGCATGATCAGTTACGTGATCAGTGCATGATCAGCCACGTGATCAGTGCATGATCAGCCACGTGATCAGTGCATGATCAATTACGTGATCAGTGCATGATCAGTCACGTGATCAGTGCATGGTAGCTACGTGATCATTGCATGATCAGCCACGTGATCAGTGCATGACAGCCACGTGATCAGTGCATGATCAGCCACGTGATCAGTGCATGATCAGTCACGTGATCAGTGCATGATCATCCACGTGATCAGTGCATGGGCAGTCATGTGATCAGTGCATGATATAGACGTGATCAGTGCATGATCAGTCACGTGATCAGTGCATGATAGCCACGTGATCAGTGCATGATCAGTCACGTGATCATGTGTGATCAGCCACGTGATCAGTGCATGATCAGCCACGTGATCAGTGCATGATCAATTACGTGATCAGTGCATGATCAGTCACGTGACCAGTACATGGTAGCTACGTGATCATTGCATGATCAGCCACGTGATCAGTGCATGATAGCCACGTGATCAGTGCATGATAGCCACGTGATCAGTGCATGATCAGTCATGTGATACGTGTGTGATCAGCCACGTGATCAGTGCATGATATCCACGTGATCAGTGCATGACAGCCACGTGATCAGTGCATGAGAGCCACGTGATCAGTGCATGATCAGTCACGTGATACATGTGTGATCAGCCACGTGATCAGTGCATGATGAGCCACGTGATCAGTGCAGGATCAATTACGTGATCAGTGCATGATCAGTCACGTGACCAGTACATGGTTGCTACGTGATCGTTGCATGATCAGCCACGTGAGCAGAGCATGATAGCCACGTGATCAGTGCATGATCAGTCACGTGATCAGTACATGATCAGTCACGTGAACAGTGCATGATCATTTACGTGATCTGTGCATGATCAGTCACGTGACCAGTATATGGTTGCTACGTGATCATTCCATGACGAGCCACGTGAGCAGTGCATGATAGCCACGTGATGTGTGCATGAGTTACGTGAGCAGAGTATGATCAGCCACGTGATCAGTGCATGAGTGCCACGTGATCAGTGCATGATATGTCACGTGACAGGTGTGTGATCAGCCACGTGAACAGTGCATGTTCAGCCACGTGATCAGTGCATGATAGCCACGTGATCAGTGCATGATCAGTTACGTGAGCAGTGTATGATCAGCCACGTGATCAGTGCATGGTCAGACACGTGAACAGTGTATGATCAGCCACGTGATCAGTGCATGATATCCAAGTGATCAGTGCATGATCATCACGTGATCAGTGTATGATCAGCCACGTGAACAGTGCATGCTCAGTCACGTGATCTGGGCCTGCTGAGCTGCGTGATTACTGTCTGCTCATCTGCTTGACAATTGCCAGCTGAGCTGCACGATTCCTGCCTGTCATCTGCTTGACAATTGCCAGCTGTGCTGCGTAATTCCTGCCTGCTCAGCTGCTTGATTATTGCCAGCTGAGCAGCATGATTCCTCACACCTGAGTTCCATGATTATTGCCTGCTGACTGTTTGATTCGTGCCTACTCAGCTCTTTGTTTATTGCCTCCAGAGGCACATGATCAGTGTATGATAGCAAACATGATCAGCGCATGATCAGTCACATGATCAGCGCCATTAAGTCACGTGATCACTACATGATAGTCATGTGATCAGTCCATGCTCAGTCACGGTATCAGTGCATGATCAGCCACGTGATCAGTGCATGATAGCCACGTGATCAGTGCATGATAGCCACGTGATCAGTGCATGATCAGCCACGTGATCAGTGCATGACACGTGATCAGTGCATGATCAGTCACGTGATCAGTGCATGATCAGGCAGGTGATCAGTATGATCAGCCACGTGATCAGTGCATGATAGCCACGTGATCAGTGCATGATCAGTCACGTGATCAGTGCATGATCAGTCACGTGACCAGTACATGGTAGCTACATGATCATTGCATGATCAGCCACGTGAGTAGTGCATGATAGCCACGTGATCAGTGCATGATCAGTCACGTGATCAGTGCATGATCAGTCATGTGATCAGTGCATGATCAGGCACGTGATCAGTGCATGATCAGCCACGTGATCAGTGCATGATAGCCACGTGATCAGTGCATGATCAGTCACGTGATCAGTGCATGATCAGTCACGTGATCAGTGCATGATCAGCCACGTGATCAGTGCATGATCAATTACGTGATCAGTGCATGATCAGTCACGTGACCAGTACATGGTAGCTGCGTGATCAGTGCATGATCAGCCACGTGATCAGTGCATGATAGCCACGTGATCAGTGCATGATCAGTCACGTGATCAGTGCATGATCAGCCACGTGATCAGTGCATGATCAGTTACGTGATCAGTGCATGATCAGTCACGTGACCAGTACATGGTAGCTGCGTGATCAGTGCATGATCAGCCACGTGATCAGTGCATGATAGCCACGTGATCAGTGCATGATCATTCACGTGATCAGTGCATGATCAGTCACGTGATCAGTGCATGATCAGCCACGTGATCAGTGCATGATCAGTCACGTGATCAGTGCATGATAGCCACGTGATCAGTGCATGATCAGCCACGTGATCAGTGCATGATAGCCACGTGATCAGTGCATGATCAGTTACGTGAGCAGTGTATGATCAGCCACGTGATCAGTGCATGGTCAGACACGTGAACAGTGTATGATCAGCCACGTGATCAGTGCATGATAGTCACGTGATCAGTGCATGATCATCACGTGATCAGTGTATGATCAGCCACGTGAACAGTGCATGCTCAGTCACGTGATCTGGGCCTGCTGAGCTGCGTGATTACTGTCTGCTCATCTGCTTGACAATTGCCAGCTGAGCTGCACGATTCCTGCCTGTCATCTGCTTGACAATTGCCAGCTGTGCTGCGTAATTCCTGCCTGCTCAGCTGCTTGATTATTGCCAGCTGAGCAGCATGATTCCTCACACCTGAGTTCCATGATTATTGCCTGCTGACTGTTTGATTCGTGCCTACTCAGCTCTTTGTTTATTGCCTCCAGAGGCACATGATCAGTGTATGATAGCAAACATGATCAGCGCATGATCAGTCACATGATCAGCGCCATTAAGTCACGTGATCACTACATGATAGTCATGTGATCAGTCCATGCTCAGTCACGGTATCAGTGCATGATCAGCCACGTGATCAGTGCATGATCAGCAAGGTGATCAGTTCATGATAGCTATGTGATCAGTGCATGATTTGTCACGTGATCAGTGCATGATCAGGCAGGTGATCAGTGCATGATCAGCCACGTGATCAGTGCATGATCAGTCACCTGATGGGTGTATGATCAGTCACGTGACCAGTACATGGTAGCTACATGATCATTGCATGATCAGCCACGTGAGTAGTGCATGATAGCCACGTGATCAGTGCATGATCAGTCACGTGATCAGTGCATGATCAGTCACGTGACAGTGCATGATCAGCCACGTGATCAGTGCATGATAGCCACGTGATCAGTGCATGATCAGTCACGTGATCAGTGCATGATCAGTCACGTGATCAGTGCATGATCAGCCACGTGATCAGTGCATGATAGCCACGTGATCAGTGCATGATCAGCCACGTGATCAGTGCATGATAGCCACGTGATCAGTGCATGATCAGTCACGTGATCAGTGCATGATCAGTCACGTGATCAGTGCATGATCAGTCACGTGATCAGTGCATGATCAATTACGTGATCAGTGCATGATCAGTCACGTGATCAGTGCATGATCAGCCACGTGATCAGTGCATGATCAGCCACGTGATCAGTGCATGATCACGTGATCAGTGCATGATCAGCCACGTGATCAGTGCATGATCAGCCACGTGATCAGTGCATGATCAGTTACGTGAGCAGTGTATGATCAGCCACGTGATCAGTGCATGGTCAGACACGTGAACAGTGTATGATCAGCCACGTGATCAGTGCATGATATCCAAGTGATCAGTGCATGATCATCACGTGATCAGTGTATGATCAGCCACGTGAACAGTGCATGCTCAGTCACGTGATCTGGGCCTGCTGAGCTGCGTGATTACTGTCTGCTCATCTGCTTGACAATTGCCAGCTGAGCTGCACGATTCCTGCCTGTCATCTGCTTGACAATTGCCAGCTGTGCTGCGTAATTCCTGCCTGCTCAGCTGCTTGATTATTGCCAGCTGAGCAGCATGATTCCTCACACCTGAGTTCCATGATTATTGCCTGCTGACTGTTTGATTCGTGCCTACTCAGCTCTTTGTTTATTGCCTCCAGAGGCACATGATCAGTGTATGATAGCAAACATGATCAGCGCATGATCAGTCACATGATCAGCGCCATTAAGTCACGTGATCACTACATGATAGTCATGTGATCAGTCCATGCTCAGTCACGGTATCAGTGCATGATCAGCCACGTGATCAGTGCATGATCTGTCACATGATTAGTGTATGATCATCCACGTGATCAGTGCATGGGCAGTCATGTGATCAGTGCATGATATAGACGTGATCAGTGCATGATCAGTCTCGTGATCAGTGCATGATAGCCACGTGATCAGTGCATGATCAGTCACGTGATCATGTGTGATCAGCCACGTGATCAGTGCATGATCAGCCACGTGATCAGTGCATGATCAATTACGTGATCAGTGCATGATCAGTCACGTGATCAGTACATGGTAGCTACGTGATCATTGCATGATCAGCCACGTGATCAGTGCATGATAGCCACGTGATCAGTGCATGATAGCCACGTGATCAGTGCATGATCAGTCATGTGATCAGTGTGTGATCAGCCACGTGATCAGTGCATGATATCCACGTGATCAGTGCATGACAGCCACGTGATCAGTGCATGATAGCCACGTGATCAGTGCATGATCAGTCACGTGATCATGTGTGATCAGCCACGTGATCAGTGCATGATCAGCCACGTGATCAGTGCATGATCAATTACGTGATCAGTGCATGATCAGTCACGTGACCAGTACATGGTTGCTACGTGATCGTTGCATGATCAGCCACGTGATCAGTGCATGATAGCCACGTGATCAGTGCATGATCAGTCACGTGATCAGTGCATGATCAGTCACGTGATCAGTGCATGATCATTTACGTGATCAGTGCATGATCAGTCACGTGACCAGTATATGGTTGCTACGTGATCATTGCATGACAGCCACGTGAGCAGTGCATGATAGCCACGTGATGTGCATGAGTTACGTGAGCAGTGTATGATCAGCCACGTGATCAGTGCATGAGTGCCACGTGATCAGTGCATGATATGTCACGTGACAGTGTGTGATCAGCCACGTGATCAGTGCATGATCAGCCACGTGATCAGTGCATGATAGCCACGTGATCAGTGCATGATCAGTTACGTGATCAGTGTATGATCAGCCACGTGATCAGTGCATGATCAGACACGTGATCAGTGCATGATCAGCCACGTGATCAGTGCATGATAGCCACGTGATCAGTGCATGATCAGTCACGTGATCAGTGCATGATCAGTCACGTGATCAGTGCATGATCAGCCACGTGATCAGTGCATGATCAATTACGTGATCAGTGCATGATCAGTCACGTGACCAGTACATGGTTGCTACGTGATCATTGCATGATCAGCCACGTGATCAGTGCATGATAGCCACGTGATCAGTGCATGATCAGTCACGTGATCAGTGCATGATCAGTCACGTGATCAGTGCATGATCATTTACGTGATCAGTGCATGATCAGTCACGTGACCAGTATATGAAGCTACGTGATCAGTGCATGATCAGCCACGTGATCAGTGCATGATCAGCCACGTGATCAGTGCATGATCAGTCACGTGATCAGTGCATGATCAGCCACGTGATCAGTGCATGATAGCCACGTGATCAGTGCATGATCAGTCACGTGATCAGTGCATGATCAGTCACGTGATCAGTGCATGATCAGCACGTGATCAGTGCATGATCAGTCATGTGTCAGTGCATGATAGCCCGTGATCAGTGCATGATCAGTCCCGTGATCAGTGCATGATCAGCCACGTGATCAGTGCATGATAGCCACGTGATCAGTGCATGATCAGTCACGTGATCAGTGCATGATCAGCCACGTGATCAGTGCATGATCAGCCACGTGATCAGTGCATGACAGTCACGTGATCAGTGCATGATCAGTCACGTGATCAGTGCATGATAGCCACGTGATCAGTGCATGATCAGTCACGTGATCAGTGTATGATCAGCCACGTGAACAGTGCATGCTCAGTCACGTGATCAGGGCCTGCTGAGCTGCGTGATTACTGTCTGCTCATCTGCTTGACAATTGCCAGCTGAGCTGCACGATTCCTGCCTGTCATCTGCTTGACAATTGCCAGCTGTGCTGCATAATTCCTGCCTGCTCAGCTGCTTGATTATTGCCAGCTGAGCAGCATGATTTCTCAGAGCTGAGTTCCATGATTATTGCTTGACTGATTCCTGCCTACTCAGCTCTTTGTTCATTGCCTCCAGAGGCACATGATCAGTGTATGACAGCAAACATGATCAGCACATGATCAGTCACATGATCAGTGCATGATAAGCCACGTGATCAGTGCATGATCAGTCACGTGATCAGTGCATGATCAGTCATGTGATCAGTGCATGATAGCTGCGTGATCAGTGCATGATCAGCCACGTGATCAGTGCATGATAGCCACGTGATCAGTGCATGATCAGCCACGTGATCAGTGCATGATCAGTCACGTGATCAGTGCATGATCAGCCACGTGATCAGTGCATGATCAGTCACGTGACCAGTACATGGTAGCTACGTGATCATTGCATGATCAGCCACGTGATCAGTGCATGATAGCCACGTGATCAGTGCATGATCAGTCACGTGATACGTGTGTGATCAGCCACGTGATCAGTGCATGATATCCACGTGATCAGTGCATGATAGCCACGTGATCAGTGCATGATAGTCACGTGATCAGTGCATGATCAGTCACGTGATACATGTGTGATCAGCCACGTGATCAGTGCATGATGAGCCACGTGATCAGTGCAGGATCAATTACGTGATCAGTGCATGATCAGTCACGTGACCAGTACATGGTTGCTACGTGATCGTTGCATGATCAGCCACGTGAGCAGAGCATGATAGCCACGTGATCAGTGCATGATCAGTCACGTGATCAGTACATGATCAGTCACGTGAACAGTGCATGATCATTTACGTGATCTGTGCATGATCAGTCACGTGACCAGTATATGGTAGCTACGTGATCATTCCATGACGAGCCACGTGAGCAGTGCATGATAGCCACGTGATGTGTGCATGATCAGTTACGTGAGCAGAGTATGATCAGCCACGTGATCAGTGCATGAGTGCCACGTGATCAGTGCATGATATGTCACGTGACAGGTGTGTGATCAGCCACGTGAACAGTGCATGTTCAGCCACGTGATCAGTGCATGATAGCCACGTGATCAGTGCATGATCAGTTACGTGAGCAGTGTATGATCAGCCACGTGATCAGTGCATGGTCAGACACGTGAACAGTGTATGATCAGCCACGTGATCAGTGCATGATATCCAAGTGATCAGTGCATGATCATCACGTGATCAGTGTATGATCAGCCACGTGAACAGTGCATGCTCAGTCACGTGATCAGGGCCTGCTGAGCTGCGTGATTACTGTCTGCTCATCTGCTTGACAATTGCCAGCTGAGCTGCACGATTCCTGCCTGTCATCTGCTTGACAATTGCCAGCTGTGCTGCGTAATTCCTGCCTGCTCAGCTGCTTGATTATTGCCAGCTGAGCAGCATGATTCCTCACAGCTGAGTTCCATGATTATTGCCTGCTGACTGTTTGATTCGTGCCTACTCAGCTCTTTGTTTATTGCCTCCAGAGGCACATGATCAGTGTATGATAGCAAACATGATCAGTGCATGATCAGTCACATGATCAGCGCCATTAAGTCACGTGATCACTACATGATAGTCATGTGATCAGTCCATGCTCAGTCACGGTATCAGTGCATGATCAGCCACGTGATCAGTGCATGATCTGTCACATGATTAGTGTATGATCATCCACGTGATCAGTGCATGGGCAGTCATGTGATCAGTGCATGATATAGACGTGATCAGTGCATGATCAGTCTCGTGATCAGTGCATGATAGCCACGTGATCAGTGCATGATCAGTCACCTGATGGGTGTATGATCATTCACGTGACCTGTACATGGTAGCTACATGATCATTGCATGATCAGCCACGTGAGTCAGTGCATGATAGCCACGTGATCAGTGCATGATCAGTCACGTGATCAGTGCATGATCAGTCACGTGATCAGTGCATGATCAGCCACGTGATCAGTGCATGATCAGCCACGTGATCAGTGCATGATCAGTCACGTGATCAGTGCATGATAGCACGTGATCAGTGCATGATCAGCCACGTGATCAGTGCATGATAGCCACGTGATCAGTGCATGATCAGTCACGTGATCAGTGCATGATCAGTCACGTGATCAGTGCATGATCAGCCACGTGATCAGTGCATGATCAGTTACGTGATCAGTGCATGATCAGTCACGTGATCAGTACATGGTAGCTACGTGATCAGTGCATGATCAGCCACGTGATCAGTGCATGATAGCCACGTGATCAGTGCATGATCAGTCACGTGATCAGTGCATGATCAGTCACGTGATCAGTGCATGATCAGCCACGTGATCAGTGCATGATCAGTCACGTGATCAGTGCATGATAGCCACGTGATCAGTGCATGATCAGCCACGTGATCAGTGCATGATAGCCACGTGATCAGTGCATGATCAGTTACGTGAGCAGTGTATGATCAGCCACGTGATCAGTGCATGGTCAGACACGTGAACAGTGTATGATCAGCCACGTGATCAGTGCATGATCAGTCACGTGATCAGTGCATGATCATCACGTGATCAGTGTATGATCAGCCACGTGAACAGTGCATGCTCAGTCACGTGATCTGGGCCTGCTGAGCTGCGTGATTACTGTCTGCTCATCTGCTTGACAATTGCCAGCTGAGCTGCACGATTCCTGCCTGTCATCTGCTTGACAATTGCCAGCTGTGCTGCGTAATTCCTGCCTGCTCAGCTGCTTGATTATTGCCAGCTGAGCAGCATGATTCCTCACACCTGAGTTCCATGATTATTGCCTGCTGACTGTTTGATTCGTGCCTACTCAGCTCTTTGTTTATTGCCTCCAGAGGCACATGATCAGTGTATGATAGCAAACATGATCAGCGCATGATCAGTCACATGATCAGCGCCATTAAGTCACGTGATCACTACATGATAGTCATGTGATCAGTCCATGCTCAGTCACGGTATCAGTGCATGATCAGCCACGTGATCAGTGCATGATCAGCAAGGTGATCAGTGCATGATAGCCACGTGATCAGTGCATGATCAGTCACGTGATCAGTGCATGATCAGGCACGTGATCAGTGCATGATCAGCCACGTGATCAGTGCATGATCAGCCACGTGATCAGTGCATGATCAGCCACGTGATCAGTGCATGATCAGTCACGTGATCAGTGCATGATCAGTCACGTGATCAGTGCATGATCAGCCACGTGATCAGTGCATGATAGCCACGTGATCAGTGCATGATCAGTCACGTGATCAGTGCATGATCAGTCACGTGATCAGTGCATGATCAGTCACGTGATCAGTGCATGATCAGTCACGTGATCAGTGCATGATCAGTCACGTGATCAGTGCATGATAGCTACGTGATCAGTGCATGATCAGCCACGTGATCAGTGCATGATAGCCACGTGATCAGTGCATGATCAGTCACGTGATCAGTGCATGATCAGTCACGTGATCAGTGCATGATCAGCCACGTGATCAGTGCATGATCAGCCACGTGATCAGTGCATGATCAGTCACGTGATCAGTGCATGATCAGCCACGTGATCAGTGCATGATCAGTCACGTGATCAGTGCATGATCATAGACGTGATCAGTGCATGATCAGTCACGTGATCAGTGCATGATAGCCACGTGATCAGTGCATGATCAGTCACGTGATCAGTGCATGATCAGTCACGTGATCAGTGCATGATAGCTACGTGATCAGTGCATGATCAGCCACGTGATCAGTGCATGATAGCCACGTGATCAGTGCATGATCAGTCACGTGATCAGTGCATGATCAGTCACGTGATCAGTGCATGATCAGCCACGTGATCAGTGCATGATCAATTACGTGATCAGTGCATGATCAGTCACGTGATCAGTGCATGGTAGCTGCGTGATCAGTGCATGATCAGCCACGTGATCAGTGCATGATAGCCACGTGATCAGTGCATGATCAGTCACGTGATCAGTGCATGATCAGTCACGTGATCAGTGCATGATCAGCCACGTGATCAGTGCATGATCAGTTACGTGATCAGTGCATGATCAGTCACGTGACCAGTACATGGTAGCTGCGTGATCAGTGCATGATCAGCCACGTGATCAGTGCATGATAGCCACGTGATCAGTGCATGATCAGTCACGTGATCAGTGCATGATCAGTCACGTGATCAGTGCATGATCAGCCACGTGATCAGTGCATGATCAGTCACGTGACCAGTGCATGATAGCCACGTGATCAGTGCATGATCAGCCACGTGATCAGTGCATGATAGCCACGTGATCAGTGCATGATCAGTTACGTGAGCAGTGTATGATCAGCCACGTGATCAGTGCATGGTCAGACACGTGAACAGTGTATGATCAGCCACGTGATCAGTGCATGATAGTCACGTGATCAGTGCATGATCATCACGTGATCAGTGTATGATCAGCCACGTGAACAGTGCATGCTCAGTCACGTGATCTGGGCCTGCTGAGCTGCGTGATTACTGTCTGCTCATCTGCTTGACAATTGCCAGCTGAGCTGCACGATTCCTGCCTGTCATCTGCTTGACAATTGCCAGCTGTGCTGCGTAATTCCTGCCTGCTCAGCTGCTTGATTATTGCCAGCTGAGCAGCATGATTCCTCACACCTGAGTTCCATGATTATTGCCTGCTGACTGTTTGATTCGTGCCTACTCAGCTCTTTGTTTATTGCCTCCAGAGGCACATGATCAGTGTATGATAGCAAACATGATCAGCGCATGATCAGTCACATGATCAGCGCCATTAAGTCACGTGATCACTACATGATAGTCATGTGATCAGTCCATGCTCAGTCACGGTATCAGTGCATGATCAGCCACGTGATCAGTGCATGATCAGCAAGGTGATCAGTGCATGATAGCCATGTGATCAGTGCATGATCAGTCACGTGATCAGTGCATGATCAGGCACGTGATCAGTGCATGATCAGCCACGTGATCAGTGCATGATCAGCCACGTGATCAGTGCATGATCAGCCACGTGATCAGTGCATGATCAGTCACGTGATCAGTGCATGATCAGTCACGTGATCAGTGCATGATCAGCCACGTGATCAGTGCATGATAGCCACGTGATCAGTGCATGATCAGTCACGTGATCAGTGCATGATCAGTCACGTGATCAGTGCATGATCAGTCACGTGATCAGTGCATGATCAGCCACGTGATCAGTGCATGATCAGTCACGTGATCAGTGCATGATAGCTACGTGATCAGTGCATGATCAGCCACGTGATCAGTGCATGATAGCCACGTGATCAGTGCATGATCAGTCACGTGATCAGTGCATGATCAGTCACGTGATCAGTGCATGATCAGCCACGTGATCAGTGCATGATCAGTCACGTGATCAGTGCATGATCAGTCACGTGATCAGTGCATGATCAGTCACGTGATCAGTGCATGATCAGCCACGTGATCAGTGCATGATCAATTACGTGATCAGTGCATGATCAGTCACGTGATCAGTGCATGGTAGCTACGTGATCAGTGCATGATCAGCCACGTGATCAGTGCATGATCAGCCACGTGATCAGTGCATGATAGCCACGTGATCAGTGCATGATCAGCCACGTGATCAGTGCATGATCAGCCACGTGATCAGTGCATGATCAGCCACGTGATCAGTGCATGATCAGTTACGTGAGCAGTGTATGATCAGCCACGTGATCAGTGCATGGTCAGACACGTGAACAGTGTATGATCAGCCACGTGATCAGTGCATGATATCCAAGTGATCAGTGCATGATCAATCACGTGATCAGTGTATGATCAGCCACGTGAACAGTGCATGCTCAGTCACGTGATCAGGGCCTGCTGAGCTGCGTGATTACTGTCTGCTCATCTGCTTGACAATTGCCAGCTGAGCTGCACGATTCCTGCCTGTCATCTGCTTGACAATTGCCAGCTGTGCTGCGTAATTCCTGCCTGCTCAGCTGCTTGATTATTGCCAGCTGAGCAGCATGATTCCTCACACCTGAGTTCCATGATTATTGCCTGCTGACTGTTTGATTCGTGCCTACTCAGCTCTTTGTTTATTGCCTCCAGAGGCACATGATCAGTGTATGATAGCAAACATGATCAGCGCATGATCAGTCACATGATCAGCGCCATTAAGTCACGTGATCACTACATGATAGTCATGTGATCAGTCCATGCTCAGTCACGGTATCAGTGCATGATCAGCCACGTGATCAGTGCATGATAGCCACGTGATCAGTGCATGATAGCCACGTGATCAGTGCATGATCAGCCACGTGATCAGTGCATGACAGCTACGTGATCAGTGCATGATCAGTCACGTGATCAGTGCATGATCAGTCACGTGATCAGTGCATGATCAGCCACGTGATCAGTGCATGATCAGTCACGTGATCAGTGCATGATCAGTCACGTGACCAGTACATGGTAGCTACATGATCATTGCATGATCAGCCACGTGAGTAGTGCATGATAGCCACGTGATCAGTGCATGATCAGTCACGTGATCAGTGCATGATCAGTCACGTGACCAGTACATGGTAGCTACGTGATCAGTGCATGATCAGCCACGTGATCAGTGCATGATAGCCACGTGATCAGTGCATGATCAGTCACGTGATCAGTGCATGATCAGTCACGTGATCAGTGCATGATAGCTGCGTGATCAGTGCATGATCAGCCACGTGATCAGTGCATGATAGCCACGTGATCAGTGCATGATCAGTCACGTGATCAGTGCATGATCAGTCACGTGATCAGTGCATGATCAGCCACGTGATCAGTGCATGATCAGCACGTGATCAGTGCATGATCAGCCACGTGATCAGTGCATGATAGCCACGTGATCAGTGCATGATCAGTCACGTGATCAGTGCATGATCAGTCACGTGATCAGTGCATGATCAGTCACGTGATCAGTGCATGATCAGCCACGTGATCAGTGCATGATCAATTACGTGATCAGTGCATGATCAGTCACGTGATCAGTGCATGATAGCTACGTGATCATTGCATGATCAGCCACGTGATCAGTGCATGACAGCCACGTGATCAGTGCATGATCAGCCACGTGATCAGTGCATGATCAGTCACGTGATCAGTGCATGATCATCCACGTGATCAGTGCATGATCAGTCACGTGATCAGTGCATGATATAGACGTGATCAGTGCATGATCAGTCACGTGATCAGTGCATGATAGCCACGTGATCAGTGCATGATCAGTCACGTGATCATGTGTGATCAGCCACGTGATCAGTGCATGATCAGCCACGTGATCAGTGCATGATCATTACGTGATCAGTGCATGATCAGTCACGTGATCAGTACATGGTAGCTACGTGATCATTGCATGATCAGCCACGTGATCAGTGCATGATAGCCACGTGATCAGTGCATGATAGCCACGTGATCAGTGCATGATCAGTCATGTGATACGTGTGTGATCAGCCACGTGATCAGTGCATGATATCCACGTGATCAGTGCATGACAGCCACGTGATCAGTGCATGAGAGCCACGTGATCAGTGCATGATCAGTCACGTGATCATGTGTGATCAGCCACGTGATCAGTGCATGATGAGCCACGTGATCAGTGCAGGATCAATTACGTGATCAGTGCATGATCAGTCACGTGACCAGTACATGGTTGCTACGTGATCGTTGCATGATCAGCCACGTGAGCAGAGCATGATAGCCACGTGATCAGTGCATGATCAGTCACGTGATCAGTACATGATCAGTCACGTGAACAGTGCATGATCATTTACGTGATCAGTGCATGATCAGTCACGTGACCAGTATATGGTAGCTACGTGATCATTCCATGACGAGCCACGTGAGCAGTGCATGATAGCCACGTGATGTGTGCATGAGTTACGTGAGCAGAGTATGATCAGCCACGTGATCAGTGCATGAGTGCCACGTGATCAGTGCATGATATGTCACGTGACAGGTGTGTGATCAGCCACGTGAACAGTGCATGTTCAGCCACGTGATCAGTGCATGATAGCCACGTGATCAGTGCATGATCAGTTACGTGAGCAGTGTATGATCAGCCACGTGATCAGTGCATGGTCAGACACGTGAACAGTGTATGATCAGCCACGTGATCAGTGCATGATATCCAAGTGATCAGTGCATGATCATCACGTGATCAGTGTATGATCAGCCACGTGAACAGTGCATGCTCAGTCACGTGATCTGGGCCTGCTGAGCTGCGTGATTACTGTCTGCTCATCTGCTTGACAATTGCCAGCTGAGCTGCACGATTCCTGCCTGTCATCTGCTTGACAATTGCCAGCTGTGCTGCGTAATTCCTGCCTGCTCAGCTGCTTGATTATTGCCAGCTGAGCAGCATGATTCCTCACACCTGAGTTCCATGATTATTGCCTGCTGACTGTTTGATTCGTGCCTACTCAGCTCTTTGTTTATTGCCTCCAGAGGCACATGATCAGTGTATGATAGCAAACATGATCAGCGCATGATCAGTCACATGATCAGCGCCATTAAGTCACGTGATCACTACATGATAGTCATGTGATCAGTCCATGCTCAGTCACGGTATCAGTGCATGATCAGCCACGTGATCAGTGCATGATCAGCAAGGTGATCAGTTCATGATAGCCATGTGATCAGTGCATGATTTGTCACGTGATCAGTGCATGATCAGGCAGGTGATCAGTGCATGATCAGCCACGTGATCAGTGCATGATCAGTCACCTGATGGGTGTATGATCAGTCACGTGACCTGTACATGGTAGCTACATGATCATTGCATGATCAGCCACGTGAGTAGTGCATGATAGCCACGTGATCAGTGCATGATCAGTCACGTGATCAGTGCATGATCAGTCACGTGACAGTGCATGATCAGCCACGTGATCAGTGCATGATAGCCACGTGATCAGTGCATGATCAGTCACGTGATCAGTGCATGATCAGTCACGTGATCAGTGCATGATCAGCCACGTGATCAGTGCATGATAGCCACGTGATCAGTGCATGATCAGCCACGTGATCAGTGCATGATAGCCACGTGATCAGTGCATGATCAGTCACGTGATCAGTGCATGATCAGTCACGTGATCAGTGCATGATCAGTCACGTGATCAGTGCATGATCAATTACGTGATCAGTGCATGATCAGTCACGTGATCAGTACATGGTAGCTACGTGATCAGTGCATGATCAGCCACGTGATCAGTGCATGATAGCCACGTGATCAGTGCATGATCAGTCACGTGATCAGTGCATGATCAGCCACGTGATCAGTGCATGATCAGCCACGTGATCAGTGCATGATCAGTCACGTGATCAGTGCATGATCAGTCACGTGATCAGTGCATGATCAGCCACGTGATCAGTGCATGATCAGCCACGTGATCAGTGCATGATAGCCACGTGATCAGTGCATGATCAGCCACGTGATCAGTGCATGATCAGCCACGTGATCAGTGCATGATCAGTTACGTGAGCAGTGTATGATCAGCCACGTGATCAGTGCATGGTCAGACACGTGAACAGTGTATGATCAGCCACGTGATCAGTGCATGATATCCAAGTGATCAGTGCATGATCATCACGTGATCAGTGTATGATCAGCCACGTGAACAGTGCATGCTCAGTCACGTGATCAGGGCCTGCTGAGCTGCGTGATTACTGTCTGCTCATCTGCTTGACAATTGCCAGCTGAGCTGCACGATTCCTGCCTGTCATCTGCTTGACAATTGCCAGCTGTGCTGCGTAATTCCTGCCTGCTCAGCTGCTTGATTATTGCCAGCTGAGCAGCATGATTCCTCACACCTGAGTTCCATGATTATTGCCTGCTGACTGTTTGATTCGTGCCTACTCAGCTCTTTGTTTATTGCCTCCAGAGGCACATGATCAGTGTATGATAGCAAACATGATCAGCGCATGATCAGTCACATGATCAGCGCCATTAAGTCACGTGATCACTACATGATAGTCATGTGATCAGTCCATGCTCAGTCACGGTATCAGTGCATGATCAGCCACGTGATCAGTGCATGATAGCCACGTGATCAGTGCATGATAGCCACGTGATCAGTGCATGATCAGCCACGTGATCAGTGCATGACAGCACGTGATCAGTGCATGATCAGTCACGTGATCAGTGCATGATCAGTCACGTGATCAGTGCATGATCAGCCACGTGATCAGTGCATGATCAGTCACGTGATCAGTGCATGATCAGTCACGTGACCAGTACATGGTAGCTACATGATCATTGCATGATCAGCCACGTGATAGTGCATGATAGCCACGTGATCAGTGCATGATCAGTCACGTGATCAGTGCATGATCAGTCACGTGACCAGTACATGGTAGCTACGTGATCAGTGCATGATCAGCCACGTGATCAGTGCATGATAGCCACGTGATCAGTGCATGATCAGTCACGTGATCAGTGCATGATCAGTCACGTGATCAGTGCATGATAGCTGCGTGATCATGCATGATCAGCCACGTGATCAGTGCATGATAGCCACGTGATCAGTGCATGATCAGTCACGTGATCAGTGCATGATCAGTCACGTGATCAGTGCATGATCAGCCACGTGATCAGTGCATGATCAGTCACGTGATCAGTGCATGATCAGCCACGTGATCAGTGCATGATAGCCACGTGATCAGTGCATGATCAGTCACGTGATCAGTGCATGATCAGTCACGTGATCAGTGCATGATCAGCCACGTGATCAGTGCATGATCAGCCACGTGATCAGTGCATGATCAATTACGTGATCAGTGCATGATCAGTCACGTGATCAGTGCATGGTAGCTACGTGATCATTGCATGATCAGCCACGTGATCAGTGCATGACAGCCACGTGATCAGTGCATGATCAGCCACGTGATCAGTGCATGATCAGTCACGTGATCAGTGCATGATCATCCACGTGATCAGTGCATGATCAGTCATGTGATCAGTGCATGATATAGACGTGATCAGTGCATGATCAGTCACGTGATCAGTGCATGAGCCACGTGATCAGTGCATGATCAGTCACGTGATCATGTGTGATCAGCCACGTGATCAGTGCATGATCAGCCACGTGATCAGTGCATGATCAATTACGTGATCAGTGCATGATCAGTCACGTGACCAGTACATGGTAGCTATGTGATCATTGCATGATCAGCCACATGATCAGTGCATGATAGCCACGTGATCAGTGCATGATAGCCACGTGATCAGTGCATGATCAGTCATGTGATACGTGTGTGATCAGCCACGTGATCAGTGCATGATATCCACGTGATCAGTGCATGACAGCCACGTGATCAGTGCATGAGAGCCACGTGATCAGTGCATGATCAGTCACGTGATACATGTGTGATCAGCCACGTGATCAGTGCATGATGAGCCACGTGATCAGTGCAGGATCAATTACGTGATCAGTGCATGATCAGTCACGTGACCAGTACATGGTTGCTACGTGATCGTTGCATGATCAGCCACGTGAGCAGAGCATGATAGCCACGTGATCAGTGCATGATCAGTCACGTGATCAGTACATGATCAGTCACGTGAACAGTGCATGATCATTTACGTGATCTTTGCATGATCAGTCACGTGACCAGTATATGGTTGCTACGTGATCATTCCATGACGAGCCACGTGAGCAGTGCATGATAGCCACGTGATGTGTGCATGAGTTACGTGAGCAGAGTATGATCAGCCACGTGATCAGTGCATGAGTGCCACGTGATCAGTGCATGATATGTCACGTGACAGGTGTGTGATCAGCCACGTGAACAGTGCATGTTCAGCCACGTGATCAGTGCATGATAGCCACGTGATCAGTGCATGATCAGTTACGTGAGCAGTGTATGATCAGCCACGTGATCAGTGCATGGTCAGACACGTGAACAGTGTATGATCAGCCACGTGATCAGTGCATGATATCCAAGTGATCAGTGCATGATCATCACGTGATCAGTGTATGATCAGCCACGTGAACAGTGCATGCTCAGTCACGTGATCTGGGCCTGCTGAGCTGCGTGATTACTGTCTGCTCATCTGCTTGACAATTGCCAGCTGAGCTGCACGATTCCTGCCTGTCATCTGCTTGACAATTGCCAGCTGTGCTGCGTAATTCCTGCCTGCTCAGCTGCTTGATTATTGCCAGCTGAGCAGCATGATTCCTCACACCTGAGTTCCATGATTATTGCCTGCTGACTGTTTGATTCGTGCCTACTCAGCTCTTTGTTTATTGCCTCCAGAGGCACATGATCAGTGTATGATAGCAAACATGATCAGCGCATGATCAGTCACATGATCAGCGCCATTAAGTCACGTGATCACTACATGATAGTCATGTGATCAGTCCATGCTCAGTCACGGTATCAGTGCATGATCAGCCACGTGATCAGTGCATGATAGCCACGTGATCAGTGCATGATAGCCACGTGATCAGTGCATGATCAGCCAGGTGATCAGTGCATGATGCTACGTGATCAGTGCATGATCAGTCACGTGATCAGTGCATGACCAGGCAGGTGATCAGTATGATCAGCCACGTGATCAGTGCATGATAGCCACGTGATCAGTGCATGATCAGTCACGTGATCAGTGCATGATCAGTCACGTGACCAGTACATGGTAGCTACATGATCATTGCATGATCAGCCACGTGAGTAGTGCATGATAGCCACGTGATCAGTGCATGATCAGTCACGTGATCAGTGCATGATCAGTCATGTGATCAGTGCATGATCAGGCACGTGATCAGTGCATGATCAGCCACGTGATCAGTGCATGATAGCCACGTGATCAGTGCATGATCAGTCACGTGATCAGTGCATGATCAGTCACGTGATCAGTGCATGATCAGCCACGTGATCAGTGCATGATCAATTACGTGATCAGTGCATGATCAGTCACGTGACCAGTACATGGTAGCTGCGTGATCAGTGCATGATCAGCCACGTGATCAGTGCATGATAGTCACGTGATCAGTGCATGATCAGTCACGTGATCAGTGCATGATCAGCCACGTGATCAGTGCATGATCAGTTACGTGATCAGTGCATGATCAGTCACGTGACCAGTACATGGTAGCTGCGTGATCAGTGCATGATCAGCCACGTGATCAGTGCATGATAGCCACGTGATCAGTGCATGATCAGTCACGTGATCAGTGCATGATCAGTCACGTGATCAGTGCATGATCAGCCACGTGATCAGTGCATGATCAGTCACGTGACCAGTGCATGATAGCCACGTGATCAGTGCATGATCAGCCACGTGATCAGTGCATGATAGCCACGTGATCAGTGCATGATCAGTTACGTGAGCAGTGTATGATCAGCCACGTGATCAGTGCATGGTCAGACACGTGAACAGTGTATGATCAGCCACGTGATCAGTGCATGATCAGTCACGTGATCAGTGCATGATCATCACGTGATCAGTGTATGATCAGCCACGTGAACAGTGCATGCTCAGTCACGTGATCTGGGCCTGCTGAGCTGCGTGATTACTGTCTGCTCATCTGCTTGACAATTGCCAGCTGAGCTGCACGATTCCTGCCTGTCATCTGCTTGACAATTGCCAGCTGTGCTGCGTAATTCCTGCCTGCTCAGCTGCTTGATTATTGCCAGCTGAGCAGCATGATTCCTCACACCTGAGTTCCATGATTATTGCCTGCTGACTGTTTGATTCGTGCCTACTCAGCTCTTTGTTTATTGCCTCCAGAGGCACATGATCAGTGTATGATAGCAAACATGATCAGCGCATGATCAGTCACATGATCAGCGCCATTAAGTCACGTGATCACTACATGATAGTCATGTGATCAGTCCATGCTCAGTCACGGTATCAGTGCATGATCAGCCACGTGATCAGTGCATGATCAGCAAGGTGATCAGTTCATGATAGCCATGTGATCAGTGCATGATTTGTCACGTGATCAGTGCATGATCAGGCAGGTGATCAGTGCATGATCAGCCACGTGATCAGTGCATGATCAGTCACCTGATGGGTGTATGATCAGTCACGTGACCAGTACATGGTAGCTACATGATCATTGCATGATCAGCCACGTGAGTAGTGCATGATAGCCACGTGATCAGTGCATGATCAGTCACGTGATCAGTGCATGATCAGTCACGTGACAGTGCATGATCAGCCACGTGATCAGTGCATGATAGCCACGTGATCAGTGCATGATCAGTCACGTGATCAGTGCATGATCAGTCACGTGATCAGTGCATGATCAGCCACGTGATCAGTGCATGATAGCCACGTGATCAGTGCATGATCAGCCACGTGATCAGTGCATGATAGCCACGTGATCAGTGCATGATCAGTCACGTGATCAGTGCATGATCAGTCACGTGATCAGTGCATGATCAGTCACGTGATCAGTGCATGATCAATTACGTGATCAGTGCATGATCAGTCACGTGACCAGTACATGGTAGCTACGTGATCAGTGCATGATCAGCCACGTGATCAGTGCATGATAGCCACGTGATCAGTGCATGATCAGTCACGTGATCAGTGCATGATCAGCCACGTGATCAGTGCATGATCAGTTACGTGATCAGTGCATGATCAGTCACGTGATCAGTGCATGATCAGTCACGTGATCAGTGCATGATCAGCCACGTGATCAGTGCATGATCAGCCACGTGATCAGTGCATGATCAGCCACGTGATCAGTGCATGATCAGCCACGTGATCAGTGCATGATCAGCCACGTGATCAGTGCATGATCAGTTACGTGAGCAGTGTATGATCAGCCACGTGATCAGTGCATGGTCAGACACGTGAACAGTGTATGATCAGCCACGTGATCAGTGCATGATATCCAAGTGATCAGTGCATGATCATCACGTGATCAGTGTATGATCAGCCACGTGAACAGTGCATGCTCAGTCACGTGATCTGGGCCTGCTGAGCTGCGTGATTACTGTCTGCTCATCTGCTTGACAATTGCCAGCTGAGCTGCACGATTCCTGCCTGTCATCTGCTTGACAATTGCCAGCTGTGCTGCGTAATTCCTGCCTGCTCAGCTGCTTGATTATTGCCAGCTGAGCAGCATGATTCCTCACACCTGAGTTCCATGATTATTGCCTGCTGACTGTTTGATTCGTGCCTACTCAGCTCTTTGTTTATTGCCTCCAGAGGCACATGATCAGTGTATGATAGCAAACATGATCAGTGCATGATCAGTCACATGATCAGCGCCATTAAGTCACGTGATCACTACATGATAGTCATGTGATCAGTCCATGCTCAGTCACGGTATCAGTGCATGATCAGCCACGTGATCAGTGCATGATAGCCACGTGATCAGTGCATGATCAGCCACGTGATCAGTGCATGATCAGCCACGTGATCAGTGCATGACAGCCACGTGATCAGTGCATGATCAGTCACGTGATCAGTGCATGATCAGTCACGTGATCAGTGCATGATCAGCCACGTGATCAGTGCATGATCAGTCACGTGATCAGTGTATGATCAGTCACGTGACCAGTACATGGTAGCTACATGATCATTGCATGATCAGCCACGTGAGTAGTGCATGATAGCCACGTGATCAGTGCATGATCAGTCACGTGATCAGTGCATGATCAGTCACGTGACCAGTACATGGTAGCTACATGATCAGTGCATGATCAGCCACGTGATCAGTGCATGATAGCCACGTGATCAGTGCATGATCAGTCACGTGATCAGTGCATGATCAGTCACGTGATCAGTGCATGATAGCTGCGTGATCATGCATGATCAGCCACGTGATCAGTGCATGATAGCCACGTGATCAGTGCATGATCAGTCACGTGATCAGTGCATGATCAGTCACGTGATCAGTGCATGATCAGCCACGTGATCAGTGCATGATCAGGCACGTGATCAGTGCATGATCAGCCACGTGATCAGTGCATGATAGCCACGTGATCAGTGCATGATCAGTCACGTGATCAGTGCATGATCAGTCACGTGATCAGTGCATGATCAGTCACGTGATCAGTGCATGATCAGCCACGTGATCAGTGCATGATCAATTACGTGATCAGTGCATGATCAGTCACGTGATCAGTACATGGTAGCTACGTGATCATTGCATGATCAGCCACGTGATCAGTGCATGACAGCCACGTGATCAGTGCATGATCAGCCACGTGATCAGTGCATGATCAGTCACGTGATCAGTGCATGATCATCCACGTGATCAGTGCATGGCAGTCATGTGATCAGTGCATGATATAGACGTGATCAGTGCATGATCAGTCACGTGATCAGTGCATGATAGCCACGTGATCAGTGCATGATCAGTCACGTGATCATGTGTGATCAGCCACGTGATCAGTGCATGATCAGCCACGTGATCAGTGCATGATCAATTACGTGATCAGTGCATGATCAGTCACGTGACCAGTACATGGTAGCTACGTGATCATTGCATGATCAGCCACGTGATCAGTGCATGATAGCCACGTGATCAGTGCATGATAGCCACGTGATCAGTGCATGATCAGTCATGTGATACGTGTGTGATCAGCCACGTGATCAGTGCATGATATCCACGTGATCAGTGCATGACAGCCACGTGATCAGTGCATGAGCCACGTGATCAGTGCATGATCAGTCACGTGATACATGTGTGATCAGCCACGTGATCAGTGCATGATGAGCCACGTGATCAGTGCAGGATCAATTACGTGATCAGTGCATGATCAGTCACGTGACCAGTACATGGTTGCTACGTGATCGTTGCATGATCAGCCACGTGAGCAGAGCATGATAGCCACGTGATCAGTGCATGATCAGTCACGTGATCAGTACATGATCAGTCACGTGAACAGTGCATGATCATTTACGTGATCTTTGCATGATCAGTCACGTGACCAGTATATGGTTGCTACGTGATCATTCCATGACGAGCCACGTGAGCAGTGCATGATAGCCACGTGATGTGTGCATGAGTTACGTGAGCAGAGTATGATCAGCCACGTGATCAGTGCATGAGTGCCACGTGATCAGTGCATGATATGTCACGTGACAGGTGTGTGATCAGCCACGTGAACAGTGCATGTTCAGCCACGTGATCAGTGCATGATAGCCACGTGATCAGTGCATGATCAGTTACGTGAGCAGTGTATGATCAGCCACGTGATCAGTGCATGGTCAGACAAGTGAACAGTGTATGATCAGCCACGTGATCAGTGCATGATATCCAAGTGATCAGTGCATGATCATCACGTGATCAGTGTATGATCAGCCACGTGAACAGTGCATGCTCAGTCACGTGATCTGGGCCTGCTGAGCTGCGTGATTACTGTCTGCTCATCTGCTTGACAATTGCCAGCTGAGCTGCACGATTCCTGCCTGTCATCTGCTTGACAATTGCCAGCTGTGCTGCGTAATTCCTGCCTGCTCAGCTGCTTGATTATTGCCAGCTGAGCAGCATGATTCCTCACACCTGAGTTCCATGATTATTGCCTGCTGACTGTTTGATTCGTGCCTACTCAGCTCTTTGTTTATTGCCTCCAGAGGCACATGATCAGTATATGATAGCAAACATGATCAGCGCATGATCAGTCACATGATCAGCGCCATTAAGTCACGTGATCACTACATGATAGTCATGTGATCAGTCCATGCTCAGTCACGGTATCAGTGCATGATCAGCCACGTGATCAGTGCATGATAGCCACGTGATCAGTGCATGATAGCCACGTGATCAGTGCATGATCAGCCAGGTGATCAGTGCATGACTGCTACGTGATCAGTGCATGATCAGTCACGTGATCAGTGCATGATCAGGCAGGTGATCAGTATATGATCAGCCACGTGATCAGTGCATGATAGCCACGTGATCAGTGCATGATCAGTCACGTGATCAGTGCATGATCAGTCACGTGACCAGTACATGGTAGCTACATGATCATTCCATGATCAGCCACGTGAGTAGTGCATGATAGCCACGTGATCAGTGCATGATCAGTCACGTGATCAGTGCATGATCAGTCATGTGATCAGTGCATGATCAGGCACGTGATCAGTGCATGATCAGCCACGTGATCAGTGCATGATAGCCACGTGATCAGTGCATGATCAGTCACGTGATCAGTGCATGATCAGTCACGTGATCAGTGCATGATCAGCCACGTGATCAGTGCATGATCAATTACGTGATCAGTGCATGATCAGTCACGTGACCAGTACATGGTAGCTACGTGATCAGTGCATGATCAGCCACGTGATCAGTGCATGATCACGTGATCAGTGCATGATCAGTCACGTGATCAGTGCATGATCAGCCACGTGATCAGTGCATGATCAGTTACGTGATCAGTGCATGATCAGTCACGTGACCAGTACATGGTAGCTGCGTGATCAGTGCATGATCAGCCACGTGATCAGTGCATGATAGCCACGTGATCAGTGCATGATCATTCACGTGATCAGTGCATGATCAGTCACGTGATCAGTGCATGATCAGCCACGTGATCAGTGCATGATCAGTCACGTGACCAGTACATGGTAGCACGTGATCATTGCATGATCAGCCACGTGATCAGTGCATGATAGCCACGTGATCAGTGCATGATCAGTTACGTGAGCAGTGTATGATCAGCCACGTGATCAGTGCATGGTCAGACACGTGAACAGTGTATGATCAGCCACGTGATCAGTGCATGATCAGTCACGTGATCAGTGCATGATCATCACGTGATCAGTGTATGATCAGCCACGTGAACAGTGCATGCTCAGTCACGTGATCTGGGCCTGCTGAGCTGCGTGATTACTGTCTGCTCATCTGCTTGACAATTGCCAGCTGAGCTGCACGATTCCTGCCTGTCATCTGCTTGACAATTGCCAGCTGTGCTGCGTAATTCCTGCCTGCTCAGCTGCTTGATTATTGCCAGCTGAGCAGCATGATTCCTCACACCTGAGTTCCATGATTATTGCCTGCTGACTGTTTGATTCGTGCCTACTCAGCTCTTTGTTTATTGCCTCCAGTGGCACACGATCAGTGTATGCTAGCAAACATGATCAGCGCATGATCAGTCACATGATCAGAGCCACTAAGTCACGTGATCACTACATGATAGTCATGTGATAAGTCCATGCTGAGTCACGGTATCAGTGCATGATCAGCCACGTGATCAGTGCATGACCAGGCAGGTGATCAGTTCATGATAGCTATGTGATCAGTGCATGATTTGTCACGTGATCAGTGCATGATCAGGCAGGTGATCAGTGCATGATCAGCCACGTGATCAGTGCATGATCAGTCACCTGATGGGTGTATGATCAGTCACGTGACCAGTACATGGTAGCTACATGATCATTGCATGATCAGCCACGTGAGTAGTGCATGATAGCCACGTGATCAGTGCATGATCAGTCACGTGATCAGTGCATGATCAGTCACGTGACAGTGCATGATCAGCCACGTGATCAGTGCATGATAGCCACGTGATCAGTGCATGATCAGTCACGTGATCAGTGCATGATCAGTCACGTGATCAGTGCATGATCAGCCACGTGATCAGTGCATGATAGCCACGTGATCAGTGCATGATCAGTCACGTGATCAGTACATGGTAGCTACGTGATCAGTGCATGATCAGCCACGTGATCAGTGCATGATAGCCACGTGATCAGTGCATGATCAGTCACGTGATCAGTGCATGATCAGCCACGTGATCAGTGCATGATCAATTGCGTGATCAGTGCATGATCAGTCACGTGATCAGTGCATGATCAGTCACGTGATCAGTGCATGATCAGCCACGTGATCAGTGCATGATCAGCCACGTGATCAGTGCATGATAGCCACGTGATCAGTGCATGATCAGCCACGTGATCAGTGCATGATCAGCCACGTGATCAGTGCATGATCAGTTACGTGAGCTGTGTATGATCAGCCACGTGATCAGTGCATGGTCAGACACGTCAACAGTGTATGATCAGCCACGTGATCAGTGCATGATATCCAAGTGATCAGTGCATGATCATCACGTGATCAGTGTATGATCAGCCACGTGAACAGTGCATGCTCAGTCACGTGATCTGGGCCTGCTGAGCTGCGTGATTACTGTCTGCTCATCTGCTTGACAATTGCCAGCTGAGCTGCACGATTCCTGCCTGTCATCTGCTTGACAATTGCCAGCTGTGCTGGTAATTCCTGCCTGCTCAGCTGCTTGATTATTGCCAGCTGAGCAGCATGATTCCTCACACCTGAGTTCCATGATTATTGCCTGCTGACTGTTTGATTCGTGCCTACTCAGCTCTTTGTTTATTGCCTCCAGAGGCACATGATCAGTGTATGATAGCAAACATGATCAGCGCATGATCAGTCACATGATCAGCGCCATTAAGTCACGTGATCACTACATGATAGTCATGTGATCAGTCCATGCTCAGTCACGGTATCAGTGCATGATCAGCCACGTGATCAGTGCATGATCTGTCACAAGATTAGTGTATGATCATCCACGTGATCAGTGCATGGGCAGTCATGTGATCAGTGCATGATATAGACGTGATCAGTGCATGATCAGTCTCGTGATCAGTGCATGATAGCCACGTGATCAGTGCATGATCAGTCACGTGATCATGTGTGATCAGCCACGTGATCAGTGCATGATGAGCCACGTGATCAGTGCATGATCAATTACGTGATCAGTGCATGATCAGTCACGTGACCAGTACATGGTAGCTACATGATCATTGCATGATCAGCCACGTGATCAGTGCATGATAGCCACGTGATCAGTGCATGATCAGCCACGTGATCAGTGCATGATCAGTCATGTGATCGTGTGTGATCAGCCACGTGATCAGTGCATGATAGCCACGTGATCAGTGCATGATCAGCCACGTGATCAGTGCATGATAGCCACGTGATGTGTGCATGAGTCACGTGATCAGTGTATGATCAGCCACGTGATCAGTGCATGATGCCACGTGATCAGTGCATGATAGTCACGTGATCAGTGTGTGATCAGCCACGTGATCAGTGCATGATCAGCCACGTGATCAGTGCATGATAGCCACGTGATCAGTGCATGATCAGTTACGTGATCAGTGTATGATCAGCCACGTGATCAGTGCATGATCAGCCACGTGATCAGTGCATGATCAATTACGTGATCAGTGCATGATCAGTCACGTGACCAGTACATGGTTGCTACGTGATCGTTGCATGATCAGCCACGTGAGCAGAGCATGATAGCCACGTGATCAGTGCATGATCAGTCACGTGATCAGTACATGATCAGTCACGTGAACGGTGCATGATCATTTACGTGATCTTTGCATGATCAGTCACGTGACCAGTATATGGTTGCTACGTGATCATTCCATGACGAGCCACGTGAGCAGTGCATGATAGCCACGTGATGTGTGCATGAGTTACGTGAGCAGAGTATGATCAGCCACGTGATCAGTGCATGAGTGCCACGTGATCAGTGCATGATATGTCACGTGACAGGTGTGTGATCAGCCACGTGAACAGTGCATGTTCAGCCACGTGATCAGTGCATGATAGCCACGTGATCAGTGCATGATCAGTTACGTGAGCAGTGTATGATCAGCCACGTGATCAGTGCATGGTCAGACACGTGAACAGTGTATGATCAGCCACGTGATCAGTGCATGATATCCAAGTGATCAGTGCATGATCATCACGTGATCAGTGTATGATCAGCCACGTGAACAGTGCATGCTCAGTCACGTGATCTGGGCCTGCTGAGCTGCGTGATTACTGTCTGCTCATCTGCTTGACAATTGCCAGCTGAGCTGCACGATTCCTGCCTGTCATCTGCTTGACAATTGCCAGCTGTGCTGCGTAATTCCTGCCTGCTCAGCTGCTTGATTATTGCCAGCTGAGCAGCATGATTCCTCACACCTGAGTTCCATGATTATTGCCTGCTGACTGTTTGATTCGTGCCTACTCAGCTCTTTGTTTATTGCCTCCAGAGGCACATGATCAGTATATGATAGCAAACATGATCAGCGCATGATCAGTCACATGATCAGCGCCATTAAGTCACGTGATCACTACATGATAGTCATGTGATCAGTCCATGCTCAGTCACGGTATCAGTGCATGATCAGCCACGTGATCAGTGCATGATCTGTCACAAGATTAGTGTATGATCATCCACGTGATCAGTGCATGGGCAGTCATGTGATCAGTGCATGATATAGACGTGATCAGTGCATGATCAGTCTCGTGATCAGTGCATGATAGCCACGTGATCAGTGCATGATCAGTCACCTGATGGGTGTATGATCATTCACGTGACCTGTACATGGTAGCTACATGATCATTGCATGATCAGCCACGTGAGTAGTGCATGATAGCCACGTGATCACTGCATGATCAGTCACGTGATCAGTGCATGATCAGTCATGTGACCAGTACATGGTAGCTGCGTGATCATGGCATGATCAGCCACGTGAGCAGTGCATGATAGCCACGTGATCAGTGCATGATCAGACACGTGATCAGTGCATGATCAGTCACGTGATCAGTGCATGATCAGCCACGTGATCAGTGCATGATCAGGCACGTGATCAGTGTATGTCAGCCACGTGATCAGTGCATGATAGCCACGTGATCAGTGCATGATCAGTCACGTGATCAGTGCATGATCAGTTACGTGATCAGTGCATGATCAGCCACGTGATCAGTGCATGATCAGCCACGTGATCAGTGCATGATCAATTACGTGATCAGTGCATGATCAGTCACGTGACCAGTACATGGTAGCTACGTGATCATTGCATGATCAGCCACGTGATCAGTGCATGATAGCCACGTGATCAGTGCATGATAGCCACGTGATCAGTGCATGATCAGTCACGTGATCAGTGCATGATCATCCACGTGATCAGTGCATGATCAGTCACGTGATCAGTGCATGATATACGTGATCAGTGCATGATCAGTCACGTGATCAGTGCATGATAGCCACGTGATCAGTGCATGATCAGTCACGTGATCATGTGTGATCAGCCACGTGATCAGTGCATGATCAGCCACGTGATCAGTGCATGATCAATTACGTGATCAGTGCATGATCAGTCACGTGATCAGTGCATGATAGCCACGTGATCAGTGCATGATCAGCCACGTGAGCAGTGCATGATCAGCCACGTGATCAGTGCATGGTCAGACACGTGAACAGTGTATGATCAGCCACGTGATCAGTGCATGATATCCAAGTGATCAGTGCATGATCATCACGTGATCAGTGTATGATCAGCCACGTGAACAGTGCATGCTCAGTCACGTGATCTGGGCCTGCTGAGCTGCGTGATTACTGTCTGCTCATCTGCTTGACAATTGCCAGCTGAGCTGCACGATTCCTGCCTGTCATCTGCTTGACAATTGCCAGCTGTGCTGGGTAATTCCTGCCTGCTCAGCTGCTTGATTATTGCCAGCTGAGCAGCATGATTCCTCACACCTGAGTTCCATGATTATTGCCTGCTGACTGTTTGATTCGTGCCTACTCAGCTCTTTGTTTATTGCCTCCAGAGGCACATGATCAGTGTATGATAGCAAACATGATCAGCGCATGATCAGTCACATGATCAGCGCCATTAAGTCACGTGATCACTACATGATAGTCATGTGATCAGTCCATGCTCAGTCACGGTATCAGTGCATGATCAGCCACGTGATCAGTGCATGATCTGTCACAAGATTAGTGTATGATCATCCACGTGATCAGTGCATGGGCAGTCATGTGATCAGTGCATGATATAGACGTGATCAGTGCATGATCAGTCTCGTGATCAGTGCATGATAGCCACGTGATCAGTGCATGATCAGTCACGTGATCATGTGTGATCAGCCACGTGATCAGTGCATGATCAGCCACGTGATCAGTGCATGATCAATCACGTGATCAGTGCATGATCAGTCACGTGACCAGTACATGGTAGCTACGTGATCATTGCATGATCAGCCACGTGATCAGTGCATGATAGCCACGTGATCAGTGCATGATCAGCCACGTGATCAGTGCATGATCAGTCATGTGATACGTGTGTGATCAGCCACGTGATCAGTGCATGATAGCCACGTGATCAGTGCATGATCAGCCACGTGATCAGTGCATGATAGCCACGTGATCAGTGCATGAGTCACGTGATCAGTGTATGATCAGCCACGTGATCAGTGCATGATGCCACGTGATCAGTGCATGATCAGTCACGTGACAGTGTGTGATCAGCCACGTGATCAGTGCATGATCAGCCACGTGATCAGTGCATGATAGCCACGTGATCAGTGCATGATCAGTCACGTGATCAGTGCATGATCAGCCACGTGATCAGTGCATGATCAGCCACGTGATCAGTGCATGATCAATTACGTGATCAGTGCATGATCAGTCACGTGACCAGTACATGGTTGCTACGTGATCGTTGCATGATCAGCCACGTGAGCAGAGCATGATAGCCACGTGATCAGTGCATGATCAGTCACGTGATCAGTACATGATCAGTCACGTGAACAGTGCATGATCATTTACGTGATCTTTGCATGATCAGTCACGTGACCAGTATATGGTTGCTACGTGATCATTCCATGACGAGCCACGTGAGCAGTGCATGATAGCCACGTGATGTGTGCATGAGTTACGTGAGCAGAGTATGATCAGCCACGTGATCAGTGCATGAGTGCCACGTGATCAGTGCATGATATGTCACGTGACAGGTGTGTGATCAGCCACGTGAACAGTGCATGTTCAGCCACGTGATCAGTGCATGATAGCCACGTGATCAGTGCATGATCAGTTACGTGAGCAGTGTATGATCAGCCACGTGATCAGTGCATGGTCAGACACGTGAACAGTGTATGATCAGCCACGTGATCAGTGCATGATATCCAAGTGATCAGTGCATGATCATCACGTGATCAGTGTATGATCAGCCACGTGAACAGTGCATGCTCAGTCACGTGATCTGGGCCTGCTGAGCTGCGTGATTACTGTCTGCTCATCTGCTTGACAATTGCCAGCTGAGCTGCACGATTCCTGCCTGTCATCTGCTTGACAATTGCCAGCTGTGCTGCGTAATTCCTGCCTGCTCAGCTGCTTGATTATTGCCAGCTGAGCAGCATGATTCCTCACACCTGAGTTCCATGATTATTGCCTGCTGACTGTTTGATTCGTGCCTACTCAGCTCTTTGTTTATTGCCTCCAGAGGCACATGATCAGTATATGATAGCAAACATGATCAGCGCATGATCAGTCACATGATCAGCGCCATTAAGTCACGTGATCACTACATGATAGTCATGTGATCAGTCCATGCTCAGTCACGGTATCAGTGCATGATCAGCCACGTGATCAGTGCATGATCTGTCACAAGATTAGTGTATGATCATCCACGTGATCAGTGCATGGGCAGTCATGTGATCAGTGCATGATATAGACGTGATCAGTGCATGATCAGTCTCGTGATCAGTGCATGATAGCCACGTGATCAGTGCATGATCAGTCACCTGATGGGTGTATGATCATTCACGTGACCTGTACATGGTAGCTACATGATCATTGCATGATCAGCCACGTGAGTAGTGCATGATAGCCACGTGATCACTGCATGATCAGTCACGTGATCAGTGCATGATCAGTCATGTGACCAGTACATGGTAGCTGCGTGATCATGGCATGATCAGCCACGTGAGCAGTGCATGATAGCCACGTGATCAGTGCATGATCAGACACGTGATCAGTGCATGATCAGTCACGTGATCAGTGCATGATCAGCCACGTGATCAGTGCATGATCAGGCACGTGATCAGTGTATGATCAGCCACGTGATCAGTGCATGATAGCCACGTGATCAGTGCATGATCAGTCACGTGATCAGTGCATGATCAGTCACGTGATCAGTGCATGATCAGCCACGTGATCAGTGCATGATCAGCCACATGATCAGTGCATGATCAATTACGTGATCAGTGCATGATCAGTCACGTGACCAGTACATGGTAGCTACGTGATCAGTGCATGATCAGCCACGTGATCAGTGCATGATAGCCACGTGATCAGTGCATGATAGCCACGTGATCAGTGCATGATCAGTCACGTGATCGTGCATGATCAGCCACGTGATCAGTGCATGATCAGTCACGTGATCAGTGCATGATCAGCCACGTGATCAGTGCATGATCAGTCACGTGATCAGTGCATGATATAGACGTGATCAGTGCATGATCAGTCACGTGATCAGTGCATGATAGCCACGTGATCAGTGCATGATCAGTCACGTGATCAGTGCATGATCAGTCACGTGACCAGTACATGGTAGCTACGTGATCAGTGCATGATCAGCCACGTGATAGTGCATGATAGCCACGTGATCAGTGCATGATCAGTCACGTGATCAGTGCATGATCAGTCACGTGACCAGTGCATGATAGCTGCGTGATCATGCATGATCAGCCACGTGATCAGTGCATGATAGCCACGTGATCAGTGCATGATCAGTCACGTGATCAGTGCATGATCAGTCACGTGATCAGTGCATGATCAGCCACGTGATCAGTGCATGATCAGGCACGTGATCAGTGTATGATCAGCCACGTGATCAGTGCATGATAGCCACGTGATCAGTGCATGATCAGTCACGTGATCAGTGCATGATCAGTTACGTGATCAGTGCATGATCAGCCACGTGATCAGTGCATGATCAGCCACGTGATCAGTGCATGATCAATTACGTGATCAGTGCATGATCAGTCACGTGATCAGTGCATGGTAGCTACGTGATCATTGCATGATCAGCCACGTGATCAGTGCATGACAGCCACGTGATCAGTGCATGATCAGCCACGTGATCAGTGCATGATCAGTCACGTGATCAGTGTATGATCATCCACGTGATCAGTGCATGGGCAGTCATGTGATCAGTGCATGATATAGACGTGATCAGTGCATGATCAGTCACGTGATCAGTGCATGATAGCCACGTGATCAGTGCATGATCAGTCACGTGATCATGTGTGATCAGCCACGTGATCAGTGCATGATCAGCCACGTGATCAGTGCATGATCAATTACGTGATCAGTGCATGATCAGTCACGTGACCAGTACATGGTAGCTACGTGATCATTGCATGATCAGCCACGTGATCAGTGCATGATAGCCACGTGATCAGTGCATGATAGCCACGTGATCAGTGCATGATCAGTCATGTGATACGTGTGTGATCAGCCACGTGATCAGTGCATGATATCCACGTGATCAGTGCATGACAGCCACGTGATCAGTGCATGAGAGCCACGTGATCAGTGCATGATCAGTCACGTGATACATGTGTGATCAGCCACGTGATCAGTGCATGATGAGCCACGTGATCAGTGCAGGATCAATTACGTGATCAGTGCATGATCAGTCACGTGACCAGTACATGGTTGCTACGTGATCGTTGCATGATCAGCCACGTGAGCAGAGCATGATAGCCACGTGATCAGTGCATGATCAGTCACGTGATCAGTACATGATCAGTCACGTGAACAGTGCATGATCATTTACGTGATCTTTGCATGATCAGTCACGTGACCAGTATATGGTTGCTACGTGATCATTCCATGACGAGCCACGTGAGCAGTGCATGATAGCCACGTGATGTGTGCATGAGTTACGTGAGCAGAGTATGATCAGCCACGTGATCAGTGCATGAGTGCCACGTGATCAGTGCATGATATGTCACGTGACAGGTGTGTGATCAGCCACGTGAACAGTGCATGTTCAGCCACGTGATCAGTGCATGATAGCCACGTGATCAGTGCATGATCAGTTACGTGAGCAGTGTATGATCAGCCACGTGATCAGTGCATGGTCAGACACGTGAACAGTGTATGATCAGCCACGTGATCAGTGCATGATATCCAAGTGTTCAGTGCATGATCATCACGTGATCAGTGTATGATCAGCCACGTGAACAGTGCATGCTCAGTCACGTGATCTGGGCCTGCTGAGCTGCGTGATTACTGTCTGCTCATCTGCTTGACAATTGCCAGCTGAGCTGCACGATTCCTGCCTGTCATCTGCTTGACAATTGCCAGCTGTGCTGCGTAATTCCTGCCTGCTCAGCTGCTTGATTATTGCCAGCTGAGCAGCATGATTCCTCACACCTGAGTTCCATGATTATTGCCTGCTGACTGTTTGATTCGTGCCTACTCAGCTCTTTGTTTATTGCCTCCAGAGGCACATGATCAGTGTATGATAGCAAACATGATCAGCGCATGATCAGTCACATGATCAGCGCCATTAAGTCACGTGATCACTACATGATAGTCATGTGATCAGTCCATGCTCAGTCACGGTATCAGTGCATGATCAGCCACGTGATCAGTGCATGATCTGTCACAAGATTAGTGTATGATCATCCACGTGATCAGTGCACGGGTAGTCATGTGATCAGTGCATGATATAGACGTGAACAGTGCATGATCAGTCTCGTGATCAGTGCATGATAGCCACGTGATCAGTGCATGATCAGTCACCTGATGGGTGTATGATCATTCACGTGACCTGTACATGGTAGCTACATGATCATTGCATGATCAGCCACGTGAGTAGTGCATGATAGCCACGTGATCAGTGCATGATCAGTCACGTGATCAGTGCATGATCAGTCATGTGACCAGTACATGGTAGCTGCGTGATCATGGCATGATCAGCCACGTGAGCAGTGCATGATAGCCACGTGATCAGTGCATGATCAGACACGTGATCAGTGCATGATCAGTCACGTGATCAGTGCATGATCAGCCACGTGATCAGTGCATGATCAGGCACGTGATCAGTGTATGTCCAGCCAAGTGATCAGTGCATGATAGCCACGTGATCAGTGCATGATCAGTCACGTGATCAGTGCATGATCAGTTACGTGATCAGTGTATGATCAGCCACGTGATCAGTGCATGATCAGCCACATGATCAGTGCATGATCAATTACGTGATCAGTGCATGATCAGTCACGTGACCAGTACATGGTAGCTACGTGATCATTGCATGATCAGCCACGTGATCAGTGCATGATAGCCACGTGATCAGTGCATGATAGCCACGTGATCAGTGCATGATCAGTCACGTGATACAGTGTGTGATCAGCCACGTGATCAGTGCATGATCAGTCACGTGATCAGTGCATGATCAGCCACGTGATCAGTGCATGATCAGTCACGTGATCAGTGCATGATATAGACGTGATCAGTGCATGATCAGTCACGTGATCAGTGCATGATAGCCACGTGATCAGTGCATGATCAGTCACGTGATCAGTGCATGATCATTCACGTGACCAGTACATGGTAGCTACGTGATCATTGCATGATCAGCCACGTGATAGTGCATGATAGCCACGTGATCAGTGCATGATCAGTCACGTGATCAGTGCATGATCAGTCATGTGACCAGTGCATGGTAGGTGCGTGATCATGGCATGATCAGCCACGTGATCAGTGCATGATTGCCACGTGATCAGTGCATGATCAGACACGTGATCAGTGCATGATCAGTCACGTGATCAGTGCATGATCAGCCACGTGATCAGTGCATGATCAGGCACGTGATCAGTGTATGTCAGCCACGTGATCAGTGCATGATAGCCACGTGATCAGTGCATGATCAGTCACGTGATCAGTGCATGATCAGTTACGTGATCAGTGTATGATCAGCCACGTGATCAGTGCATGATCAGCCACATGATCAGTGCATGATCAATTACGTGATCAGTGCATGATCAGTCACGTGATCAGTACATGGTAGCTACGTGATCATTGCATGATCAGCCACGTGATCAGTGCATGACAGCCACGTGATCAGTGCATGATCAGCCACGTGATCAGTGCATGATCTGTCACGTGATTAGTGTATGATCATCCACGTGATCAGTGCATGGGCAGTCATGTGATCAGTGCATGATATAGACGTGATCAGTGCATGATCAGTCACGTGATCAGTGCATGATAGCCACGTGATCAGTGCATGATCAGTCACGTGATCATGTGTGATCAGCCACGTGATCAGTGCATGATCAGCCACGTGATCAGTGCATGATCAATTACGTGATCAGTGCATGATCAGTCACGTGACCAGTACATGATAGCTATGTGATCATTGCATGATCAGCCACGTGATCAGTGCATGATAGCCACGTGATCAGTGCATGATAGCCACGTGATCAGTGCATGATCAGTCATGTGATACGTGTGTGATCAGCCACGTGATCAGTGCATGATATCCACGTGATCAGTGCATGACAGCCACGTGATCAGTGCATGATAGCCACGTGATCAGTGCATGATCAGTCACGTGATACATGTGTGATCAGCCACGTGATCAGTGCATGATGAGCCACGTGATCAGTGCAGGATCAATTACGTGATCAGTGCATGATCAGTCACGTGACCAGTACATGGTTGCTACGTGATCGTTGCATGATCAGCCACGTGAGCAGAGCATGATAGCCACGTGATCAGTGCATGATCAGTCACGTGATCAGTACATGATCAGTCACGTGAACAGTGCATGATCATTTACGTGATCTTTGCATGATCAGTCACGTGACCAGTATATGGTTGCTACGTGATCATTCCATGACGAGCCACGTGAGCAGTGCATGATAGCCACGTGATGTGTGCATGAGTTACGTGAGCAGAGTATGATCAGCCACGTGATCAGTGCATGAGTGCCACGTGATCAGTGCATGATATGTCACGTGACAGGTGTGTGATCAGCCACGTGAACAGTGCATGTTCAGCCACGTGATCAGTGCATGATAGCCACGTGATCAGTGCATGATCAGTTACGTGAGCAGTGTATGATCAGCCACGTGATCAGTGCATGGTCAGACACGTGAACAGTGTATGATCAGCCACGTGATCAGTGCATGATATCCAAGTGATCAGTGCATGATCATCACGTGATCAGTGTATGATCAGCCACGTGAACAGTGCATGCTCAGTCACGTGATCTGGGCCTGCTGAGCTGCGTGATTACTGTCTGCTCATCTGCTTGACAATTGCCAGCTGAGCTGCACGATTCCTGCCTGTCATCTGCTTGACAATTGCCAGCTGTGCTGCGTAATTCCTGCCTGCTCAGCTGCTTGATTATTGCCAGCTGAGCAGCATGATTCCTCACACCTGAGTTCCATGATTATTGCCTGCTGACTGTTTGATTCGTGCCTACTCAGCTCTTTGTTTATTGCCTCCAGAGGCACATGATCAGTGTATGATAGCAAACATGATCAGCGCATGATCAGTCACATGATCAGCGCCATTAAGTCACGTGATCACTACATGATAGTCATGTGATCAGTCCATGCTCAGTCACGGTATCAGTGCATGATCAGCCACGTGATCAGTGCATGATAGCCACGTGATCAGTGCATGATAGCCACGTGATCAGTGCATGATCAGCCAGGTGATCAGTGCATGACTGCTACGTGATCAGTGCATGATCAGTCACGTGATCAGTGCATGATCAGGCAGGTGATCAGTATATGATCAGCCACGTGATCAGTGCATGATAGCCACGTGATCAGTGCATGATCAGTCACGTGATCAGTGTATGATCAGTCACGTGACCAGTACATGGTAGCTACATGATCATTGCATGATCAGCCACGTGAGTAGTGCATGATAGCCACGTGATCAGTGCATGATCAGTCACGTGATCAGTGCATGATCAGTCATGTGATCAGTGCATGATCAGGCACGTGATCAGTGCATGATCAGCCACGTGATCAGTGCATGATAGCCACGTGATCAGTGCATGATCAGTCACGTGATCAGTGCATGATCAGTCACGTGATCAGTGCATGATCAGCCACGTGATCAGTGCATGATCAATTACGTGATCAGTGCATGATCAGTCACGTGACCAGTACATGGTAGCTGCGTGATCAGTGCATGATCAGCCACGTGATCAGTGCATGATAAGTCACGTGATCAGTGCATGATCAGTCACGTGATCAGTGCATGATCAGCCACGTGATCAGTGCATGATCAGTTACGTGATCAGTGCATGATCAGTCACGTGACCAGTACATGGTAGCTGCGTGATCAGTGCATGATCAGCCACGTGATCAGTGCATGATAGCCACGTGATCAGTGCATGATCATTCACGTGATCAGTGCATGATCAGTCACGTGATCAGTGCATGATCAGCCACGTGATCAGTGCATGATCAGTCACGTGACCAGTGCATGATAGCCACGTGATCAGTGCATGATCAGCCACGTGATCAGTGCATGATAGCCACGTGATCAGTGCATGATCAGTTACGTGAGCAGTGTATGATCAGCCACGTGATCAGTGCATGGTCAGACACGTGAACAGTGTATGATCAGCCACGTGATCAGTGCATGATCAGTCACGTGATCAGTGCATGATCATCACGTGATCAGTGTATGATCAGCCACGTGAACAGTGCATGCTCAGTCACGTGATCTGGGCCTGCTGAGCTGCGTGATTACTGTCTGCTCATCTGCTTGACAATTGCCAGCTGAGCTGCACGATTCCTGCCTGTCATCTGCTTGACAATTGCCAGCTGTGCTGCGTAATTCCTGCCTGCTCAGCTGCTTGATTATTGCCAACTGAGCAGCATGATTCCTCACACCTGAGTTCCATGATTATTGCCTGCTGACTGTTTGATTCGTGCCTACTCAGCTCTTTGTTTATTGCCTCCAGAGGCACATGATCAGTGTATGATAGCAAACATGATCAGCGCATGATCAGTCACATGATCAGCGCCATTAAGTCACGTGATCACTACATGATAGTCATGTGATCAGTCCATGCTCAGTCACGGTATCAGTGCATGATCAGCCACGTGATCAGTGCATGATCAGCAAGGTGATCAGTTCATGATAGCTATGTGATCAGTGCATGATTTGTCACGTGATCAGTGCATGATCAGGCAGGTGATCAGTGCATGATCAGCCACGTGATCAGTGCATGATCAGTCACCTGATGGGTGTATGATCAGTCACCTGACCGGTACATGGTAGCTACATGATCATTGCATGATCAGCCACGTGAGTAGTGCATGATAGCCACGTGATCAGTGCATGATCAGTCACGTGATCAGTGCATGATCAGTCACGTGACCAGTGTATGACCAGCCATGTGATCAGTGCATGATAGCCACGTGATCAGTGCATGATCAGTCACGTGATCAGTGCATGATCAGTCACGTGATCAGTGCATGATCAGCCACGTGATCAGTGCATGATAGCCACGTGATCAGTGCATGATCAGCCACGTGATCAGTGCATGATAGCCACGTGATCAGTGCATGATCAGTCACGTGATCAGTGCATGATCAGTCACGTGATCAGTGCATGATCAGTCACGTGATCAGTGCATGATCAATTACGTGATCAGTGCATGATCAGTCACGTGACCAGTACATGGTAGCTACGTGATCATTGCATGATCAGCCACGTGAGCAGTGCATGATAGCCACGTGATCAGTGCATGATCAGTCACGTGATCAGTGCATGATCAGCCACGTGATCAGTGCATGATCAATTACGTGATCAGTGCATGATCAGTCACGTGATCAGTGCATGATCAGTCACGTGATCAGTGCATGATCAGCCACGTGATCAGTGCATGATAGCCACGTGATCAGTGCATGATAGCCACGTGATCAGTGCATGATCAGCCACGTGATCAGTGCATGATCAGCCACGTGATCAGTGCATGATCAGTTACGTGAGCAGTGTATGATCAGCCACGTGATCAGTGCATGGTCAGACACGTGAACAGTGTATGATCAGCCACGTGATCAGTGCATGATATCCAAGTGATCAGTGCATGATCATCACGTGATCAGTGTATGATCAGCCACGTGAACAGTGCATGCTCAGTCACGTGATCTGGGCCTGCTGAGCTGCGTGATTACTGTCTGCTCATCTGCTTGACAATTGCCAGCTGAGCTGCACGATTCCTGCCTGTCATCTGCTTGACAATTGCCAGCTGTGCTGCGTAATTCCTGCCTGCTCAGCTGCTTGATTATTGCCAGCTGAGCAGCATGATTCCTCACACCTGAGTTCCATGATTATTGCCTGCTGACTGTTTGATTCGTGCCTACTCAGCTCTTTGTTTATTGCCTCCAGAGGCACATGATCAGTGTATGATAGCAAACATGATCAGCGCATGATCAGTCACATGATCAGCGCCATTAAGTCACGTGATCACTACATGATAGTCATGTGATCAGTCCATGCTCAGTCACGGTATCAGTGCATGATCAGCCACGTGATCAGTGCATGATCTGTCACAAGATTAGTGTATGATCATCCACGTGATCAGTGCACGGGCAGTCATGTGATCAGTGCATGATATAGACGTGATCAGTGCATGATCAGTCTCGTGATCAGTGCATGATAGCCACGTGATCAGTGCATGATCAGTCACCTGATGGGTGTATGATCATTCACGTGACCTGTACATGGTAGCTACATGATCATTGCATGATCAGCCACGTGAGTAGTGCATGATAGCCACGTGATCAGTGCATGATCAGTCACGTGATCAGTGCATGATCAGTCATGTGACCAGTACATGGTAGCTGCGTGATCATGGCATGATCAGCCACGTGAGCAGTGCATGATAGCCACGTGATCAGTGCATGATCAGACACGTGATCAGTGCATGATCAGTCACGTGATCAGTGCATGATCAGCCACGTGATCAGTGCATGATCAGGCACGTGATCAGTGTATGTCAGCCACGTGATCAGTGCATGATAGCCACGTGATCAGTGCATGATCAGTCACGTGATCAGTGCATGATCAGTCATGTGATCAGTGTATGATCAGCCACGTGATCAGTGCATGATCAGCCACATGATCAGTGCATGATCAATTACGTGATCAGTGCATGATCAGTCACGTGACCAGTACATGGTAGCTACGTGATCATTGCATGATCAGCCACGTGATCAGTGCATGATAGCCACGTGATCAGTGCATGATAGCCACGTGATCAGTGCATGATCAGTCACGTGATACGTGTGTGATCAGCCACGTGATCAGTGCATGATATCCACGTGATCAGTGCATGACAGCCACGTGATCAGTGCATGATAGCCACGTGATCAGTGCATGATCAGTCACGTGATACATGTGTGATCAGCCACGTGATCAGTGCATGATCAGCCACGTGATCAGTGCATGATCAATTACGTGATCAGTGCATGATCAGTCACGTGACCAGTACATGGTTGCTACGTGATCGTGCATGATCAGCCACGTGATCAGTGCATGATAGCCACGTGATCAGTGCATGATCAGTCACGTGATCAGTGCATGATCAGTCACGTGATCAGTGCATGATCAGTTACGTGATCAGTGCATGATCAGTCACGTGACCAGTATATGGTTGCTACGTGATCATTGCATGACAGCCACGTGAGCAGTGCATGATAGCCACGTGATGTGTGCATGAGTTACGTGATCAGTGTATGATCAGCCACGTGATCAGTGCATGAGTGCCACGTGATCAGTGCATGATATGTCACGTGACAGTGTGTGATCAGCCACGTGATCAGTGCATGATCAGCCACGTGATCAGTGCATGATAGCCACGTGATCAGTGCATGATCAGTTACGTGATCAGTGCATGATCAGCCACGTGATCAGTGCATGATCAGACACGTGATCAGTGCATGATCAGCCACGTGATCAGTGCATGATAGCCACGTGATCAGTGCATGATAGCCACGTGATCAGTGCATGATCAGTCACGTGATCAGTGCATGATCAGCCACGTGATCAGTGCATGATCAGTCACGTGATCAGTGTATGATCATCCACGTGATCAGTGCATGATCAGTCATGTGATCAGTGCATGATATAGACGTGATCAGTGCATGATCAGCCACGTGATCAGTGCATGATAGCCACGTGATCAGTGCATGATCAGCCACGTGATCAGTGCATGATCAGCCACGTGATCAGTGCATGATCAGCCACGTGATCAGTGCATGATCAGTCACGTGATCAGTGCATGATCAGTCACGTGATCAGTGCATGATCAGCCACGTGATCAGTGCATGATAGCCACGTGATCAGTGCATGATCAGTCACGTGATCAGTGCATGATCAGTCACGTGACAGTACATGGTAGCTACATGATCATTGCATGATCAGCCACGTGATCAGTGCATGATAGCCACGTGATCAGTGCATGATCAGTCACGTGATCAGTGCATGATCAGTCATGTGATCAGTGCATGATCAGGCACGTGATCAGTGCATGATCAGCCACGTGATCAGTGCATGATAGCCACGTGATCAGTGCATGATCAGTCACGTGATCAGTGCATGATCAGTCACGTGATCAGTGCATGATCAGCCACGTGATCAGTGCATGATCAGCCACGTGATCAGTGCATGATCAGTCACGTGATCAGTGCATGATAGCTACGTGATCAGTGCATGATCAGCCACGTGATCAGTGCATGATAGCCACGTGATCAGTGCATGATCAGTCACGTGATCAGTGCATGATCAGTCACGTGATCAGTGCATGATCAGCCACGTGATCAGTGCATGATCAGTCATGTGATCAGTGCATGATCAGTCACGTGATCAGTGCATGATAGCCACGTGATCAGTGCATGATCAGCCACGTGATCAGTGCATGATAGCCACGTGATCAGTGCATGATCAGTCACGTGATACATGTGTGATCAGCCACGTGATCAGTGCATGATGAGCCACGTGATCAGTGCATGATCAATTACGTGATCAGTGCATGATCAGTCACGTGACCAGTACATGGTTGCTACGTGATCGTTGCATGATCAGCCACGTGAGCAGAGCATGATAGCCACGTGATCAGTGCATGATCAGTCACGTGATCAGTACATGATCAGTCACGTGAACAGTGCATGATCATTTACGTGATCTTTGCATGATCAGTCACGTGACCAGTATATGGTTGCTACGTGATCATTCCATGACGAGCCACGTGAGCAGTGCATGATAGCCACGTGATGTGTGCATGAGTTACGTGAGCAGAGTATGATCAGCCACGTGATCAGTGCATGAGTGCCACGTGATCAGTGCATGATATGTCACGTGACAGGTGTGTGATCAGCCACGTGAACAGTGCATGTTCAGCCACGTGATCAGTGCATGATAGCCACGTGATCAGTGCATGATCAGTTACGTGAGCAGTGTATGATCAGCCACGTGATCAGTGCATGGTCAGACACGTGAACAGTGTATGATCAGCCACGTGATCAGTGCATGATATCCAAGTGATCAGTGCATGATCATCACGTGATCAGTGTATGATCAGCCACGTGAACAGTGCATGCTCAGTCACGTGATCTGGGCCTGCTGAGCTGCGTGATTACTGTCTGCTCATCTGCTTGACAATTGCCAGCTGAGCTGCACGATTCCTGCCTGTCATCTGCTTGACAATTGCCAGCTGTGCTGCGTAATTCCTGCCTGCTCATCTGCTTGATTATTGCCAGCTGAGCAGCATGATTCCTCACACCTGAGTTCCATGATTATTGCCTGCTGACTGTTTGATTCGTGCCTACTCAGCTCTTTGTTTATTGCCTCCAGAGGCACATGATCAGTGTATGATAGCAAACATGATCAGCGCATGATCAGTCACATGATCAGCGCCATTAAGTCACGTGATCACTTCATGATAGTCATGTGATCAGTCCATGCTCAGTCACAGTATCAGTGCATGATCAGCCACGTGATCAGTGCATGATCTGTCACAAGATTAGTGTATGATCATCCACGTGATCAGTGCACGGGCAGTCATGTGATCAGTGCATGATATAGACGTGAACAGTGCATGATCAGTCTCGTGATCAGTGCATGATAGCCACGTGATCAGTGCATGATCAGTCACCTGATGGGTGTATGATCATTCACGTGACCTGTACATGGTAGCTACATGATCATTGCATGATCAGCCACGTGAGTAGTTCATGATAGCCACGTGATCACTGCATGATCAGTCACGTGATCAGTGCATGATCAGTCATGTGACCAGTATATGGTAGCTGCGTGATCATGGCATGATCAGCCACGTGAGCAGTGCATGATAGCCACGTGATCAGTGCATGATCAGACACGAGATCAGTGCATGATCAGTCACGTGATCAGTGCATGATCAGCCACGTGATCAGTGCATGACCAGGCACGTGATTAGTGTATGTCCAGCCAAGTGATCAGTGCATGATAGCCACGTGATCAGTGCATGATCAGTCACGTGATCAGTGCATGATCAGTTACGTGATCAGTGTATGATCAGCCACGTGATCAGTGCATGATCAGCCACATGATCAGTGCATGATCAGCCACGTGATCAGTGCATGATCAGTCACGTGACCAGTACATGGTAGCTACGTGATCATTGCCTGATCAGCCACATGATCAGTGCATGATAGCCACGTGATTAGTGCATGATAGCCACGTGATCAGTGCATGATCAGTCATGTGATACGTGTGTGATCAACCACGTGATCAATGCATGATATCCACGTGATCAGTGCATGATCAGCCACGTGATCAGTGCATGAGAGCCACGGGATCAGTGCATGATCAGTCACGTGATACATGTGTGATCAGCCACGTGATCAGTGCATGATAAATCACGTGATCAGTGCAGGATCAATTACGTGATCAGTGCATGATCAGTCACGTGACCAGTACATGGTTGCTACGTGATCGTTGCATGATCAGCCACGTGAGCAGAGCATGATAGCCACGTAGTTAGTGCATGATCAGTCACGTGATCAGTACATGATCAGTCACGTGAACAGTGCATGATCATTTACGTGATCTTTGCATGATCAGTCACGTTACCAGTATATGGTTGCTACGTGATCATTCCATGACGAGCCACGTGAGCAGTGCATGATAGCCATGTGATGTGTGCATGAGTTACGTGAGCAGTGTATGATCAGCCACGTGATCAGTGCATGAGTGCCACATGATCAGTGCATGATATGTCACGTGACAGGTGTGTGATCAGCCACGTGAACAGTGCATGTTCAGCCACGTGATCAGTGCATGATAGCCACGTGATCAGTGCATGATCAGTTACGTGAGCAGTGCATGATCAGCCACGTGATCAGTGCATGGTCAGACACGTGAACAGTGTATGATCAGCCACGTGATCAATGCATGATAGCCACGTGATCAGTGCATGATAGCCACGTGATCAGTGCATGATCAGTCATGTGATACGTGTGTGATCAGCCACGTGATCAGTGCATGATCTGTCACAAGATTAGTGTATGATCATCCACGTGATCAATGCACGGGCAGTCATGTGATCAGTGCATGATATAGACGTGATCAGTGCATGATCAGCCACGTGATCAGTGCATGATAGCCACGTGATCATTGCATGATAGCCACGTGATCAGTCCATGATCAGCCAGGTGATCAGTGAATGACTGCTACGTGATCACTTCATGATTAGTCACGTGATCTGTGCATGACCAGGCAGGTGATCAGTATATGATCAGCCACGTGAACAGTGCATGATAGCCACGTGATCAGTGCATGATCAGTCACCTGATGGGTGTATGATCAGTCACGTGACCAGTACATGGTAGCTACATGATCATTGCATGATCAGCCACGTGATCAGTGCATGATAACCACGTGATCAGTGCATGATCAGTGACGTGATCAGTGCATGATCAGTAATGTGATCAGTTCATGACCAGGCATGTGATCAGTGTATGACCAGCCATGTGATCAGTGCATGATAGCCACGTGATCAGTGCATGATCAGTCACGTGATCAGTGCATGATCAGTCACGTGATCAGTGCATGATCAGCCACATGATCAGTGCATGATCAATTACGTCATCAGTGCATGATCACTCACGTGACCAGTACATGGTAGCTGCGTGATCAGTGTATGACCAGCCATGTGATCAGTGCATGATAGCCACGTGATCAGTGCATGATAAGTCACGTGATCAGTGCATGATCAGTCACGTGATCAGTGCATGATCAGCCACGTGATCAGTGCATGATCAGTTATGTCATCAGTGCATGATCAGTCACGTGACCAGTACATGGTAGCTGCGTGATCAGTGTATGAACAGCCAAGTGATCAGTACATGATAGCCACGTTATCAGTGCATGATCAGTCACGTGATCAGTGCATGATCAGTCACGTGATCAGTGCATGATCAGCCACATGATCAGTGCATTATCAGTCACGTGACCAGTGCATGGTAGCTGCGTGATCATTTCATGATCAGCCACGTGATCAGTGCATGATAGCCACGTGATCAGTGCATGATCAGTTACCTGAGCAGTGTATGATCAGCCACGTGATCAGTGCATGGTCAGACACGTGAACAGTGTATGATCAGCCACGTGATCAGTGCATGGTCAGTCACGTGATCAGTGCATGTTCATCACGTGATCAGTGTATGAACAGACACGTGAATAGTGCATGCGAAGTCACGTGATCTGGGCCTGCTGAGCTGCGTGATTACTGTCTGCTCATCTGCTTGACAATTTCCAGCTGAGCTGCACGATTCCTGCCTGTCATCTGCTTGACAATTGCCAGCTGTTCTGCGTAATTCCTGCCTGCTCAGCTGCTTGATTATTGCCAGCTGAGCAGCATGATTCCTCACACCTGAGTTCCATGATTATTGCCTGCTGACTGTTTGATTCATGCCTACTCAGCTCTTTGTTTATTGCCTCCAGAGGCACACGATCAGTGTATGATAGCAAACATGATCAGCGCATGATCAGTCACATGATCAGAGCCATTAAGTCACGTGATCACTACATGATAGTCATGTGATCAGTCCATGCTGAGTCACGGTATCAGTGCATGATCAGCCACGTGATCAGTTCATGATAGCTATGTGATCAGTTCATGATTTGTCACGTGATCTGTGCATGACCAGGCAGGTGATCAGTCTATGATCAGCCACGTGATCAGTGTATGACCAGCCATGTGATCAGTGCATGATAGCCACGTGATCAGTGCATGATCAGTCACGTGATCAGTGCATGATCAGTCACGTGATCAGTGCATGATCAGCCACATGATCAGTGCATGATCAATTACGTCATCAGTGCATGATCACTCACGTGACCAGTACATGGTAGCTACGTGATCAGTGCATGAACAGCCAAGTGATCAGTACATGATAGCCACGTTATCAGGCATGATCAGTCACGTGATCAGTGCATGATCAGTCCCGTGATCAGTGCATGATCAGTCACGTGATCAGTGTATGACCAGCCATGTGATCAGTGCATGATCAATTACGTCATCAGTGCATGATCACTCACGTGACCAGTACATGATAAGTCAACTGATCAGTGAATGATCAATTACGTGATCAGTGCATCATCACTCACGTGACCAGTACATGGTAGCTACATGATCATTGCATGAACAGCCACGTGATCAGTGCATGATAGCCACGTGATCAGTGCATGATCAGTCACGTGATCAGTGCATGATCAGTCACGTGATCAGTGCATGATCAGCCAATTGATCAGTGCATGATCAATTACGTGATCAGTGCATGATCAGTCACGTGATCAGTGCATGATCAGTCACGTGATCAGTGCATGAACAGCCAAATGATCAGTGCATGATCAATTACGTGATCAGTGCATGATCACTCACATGACCAGTACATGGTAGCTACGTGATCATTGCATGAACAGCCACGTGAGCAGTGCATGAACAGCCACGTGAGCAGTGCATGATAGCCACGTTATCAGTGCATGATAGCCACGTGATCAGTGCATGATCAGCCACGAGATCAGTGCATGATCAATTACGTGATTAGTGCATGATCAGTTACGTGAGCAGTGTATGATCAGCCTACGTGATCAGTGCATGGTCAGACACGTCAACAGTGTATGATCACCCACGTGATCAGTACATGATATCCAAGTGATCAGTGCACGATCAATCACGTGATCAGTGTATGATCAGCCAGGTGAACAGTGCATGCTCAGTCACGTGATCAGGGCCTGCTGAGCTGCGTGATTACTGTCTGCTCATCTGCTTGACAATTGCCAGCTGAGCTGCATGATTCCTGCCTGTCATCTGCTTGACAATTGCCAGCTGTTCTGCGTAATTCCTGCCTGCTCAGCTGCTTGATTATTGCCAGCTGAGCAGCATGATTCCTCACACCTGAGTTCCATGATTATTGCCTGCTGACTGTTTGATTCGTGTCTACTCAGCTCTTTGTTTATTGCCTCCAGAGGCACACGATCAGTGTATGCTAGCAAACATGATCAGCGCATGATCAGTCACATGATCAGAGCCACTAAGTCACGTGATCACTACATGATAGTCATGTGATAAGTCCATGCTGAGTCACGGTATCAGTGCATGATCAGCCACGTGATCAGGGCATGATCAGCAAGGTGATCAGTTCATGATAGCTATGTGATCAGTTCATGATTTGTCAGGTGATCTGTGCATGACCAGGCAGGTTATCAGTGTATGATCAGCCACGTGATCAGTGCATGATCCGTCACCTGATGGGTGTATGATCAGTCACCTAACCGGTACATGGTAGCTACATGATCATTGCATAATCAGCCACGTGAGTAGTGCATGATAGCCACGTGATCAGTGCATGATCAGTCATGTAATCTGTGCATGAACAGTCACGTGACAAGTGTATGACCAGCCATGTGATCAGTGCATGATAGCCACGTGATCAGTGCATGATCAGTCACGTGATCAGTGCATGATCAGTCACGTGATCAGTGTATGACCAGCCATGTGATCAGTGCATGATAGCCACGTGATCAGTGCATGATCAGCCACATGAGCCGTGCATGATAGCCACGTGATCAGTGCATGATCAGTCACGTGATCAGTGCATGATCAGTCACGTGATCAGTGCATGATCAGCCACGTGATCAGTGCATGATCAATTACGTGATCAGTGCATGATCACTCAGGTGACCAGTACATGGTAGCTACGTGATCATTGCATGAACAGCCACGTGAGCAGTGCATGATAGCCACGTTATCAGTGCATGATCAGTCACGTGATCAGTGCATGATCAGCCAAATGATCAGTGCATGATCAGTTACGTGATCAGTGCATGCTCAGTCACGTGATCAGTGCATGGTCAGTCACGTGATTAGTGCATGATTAGCCACGTGAGCAGTGCATGATTAGCCAGGTGAGCAGTGCATGATAGCCACGTGATCAGTGCATGATCAGCCACGTGATCAGTGCATGATCAGCCACGTGATTAGTGCATGATCAGTTACGTGAGCAGTGTATGATCAGCCACGTGATCAGTGCATGGTCAGACACGTCAACAGTGTATGATCAGCCACGTGATCAGTGCATGATATCCAAGTGATCAGTGCATGATCATCACGTGATCAGTGTATGATCAGCCACGTGAACAGTGCATGCTCAGTCACGTGATCTGGGCCTGCTGAGCTGCGTGATTACTGTCTGCTCATCTGCTTGACAATTGCCAGCTGAGCTGCACGATTCCTGCCTGTCATCTGCTTGACAATTGCCAGCTGTGCTGGGTAATTCCTGCCTGTTCAGCTGCTTGATTATTGCCAGCTGAGCAGCATGATTCCTCACACCTGAGTTCCATGATTATTGCCTGCTGACTGTTTGATTCGTGCCTACTCAGCTCTTTGTTTATTGCCTCCAGAGGCACATGATCAGTGTATGATAGCAAACATGATCAGCGCATGATCAGTCACATGATCAGAGCCATTAAGTCACGTGATCACTACATGATAGTCATGTGATCAGTCCATGCTCAGTCACGGTATCAGTGCATGATCAGCCACGTGATCAGTGCATGATCTGTCACAAGATTAGTGTATGATCATCCACGTGATCAGTGCACGGGCAGTCATGTGATCAGTGCATGATATAGACGTGAACAGTGCATGATCAGTCTCGTGATCAGTGCATGAGAGCCACGTGATCAGTGCATGATCAGCCACATGGTCAGTGCATGATAGCCACGTGATCAGTGCATGATAGCCACGTGATCAGTGCATGACCAGTCATGTGATCCGTGTGTGATCAGCCACGTGATCAGTGCATGATATCCACGTGATCAGTGCTTGACAGCCACGTGATCAGTGCATGATCAGTCACCTGATGGGTGTATGATCATTCACCTGACCTGTACATGGTAGCTACATGATCATTGCATGATCAGCCACGTGAGTAGTTCATGATAGCCACGTGATCACTGCATGATCAGTCACGTGATCAGTGCATGATCAGTCATGTGACCAGTACATGGTAGCTGCGTGATCATGGCATGATCAGCCACGTGAGCAGTGCATGATAGCCACGTGATCAGTGCATGATCAGACACGAGATCAGTGCATGATCAGTCACGTGATCAGTGCATGATCAGCCACGTGATCAGTGCATGACCAGGCACGTGATCAGTGTATGTCCAGCCAAGTGATCAGTGCATGATAGCCACGTGATCAGTGCATGATCAGTCACGTGATCAGTGCATGATCAGTTATGTGATCAGTGTATGATCAGCCACGTGATCAGTGCATGATCAGCCACATGATCAGTGCATGATCAATTACGTGATCAGTGCATGATCAGTCACGTGACCAGTACATGGTAGCTACGTGATCATTGCCTGATCAGCCACATGATCAGTGCATGACAGCCACGTGATCAGTGCATGAGAGCCACGTGATCAGTGCATGATCAGTCACGTGATACCTGTGTGATCAGCCACGAGATCAGTGCATGATGAGCCACGTGATCAGTGCAGGATCAATTACGTGATCAGTGCATGATCAGTCACGTGACCAGTACATGGTAGCTATGTGATCATTGCCTGATCAGCCACATGATCAGTGCATGATAGCCACGTGATCAGTGCATGATAGCCACGTGATCAGTGCATGATCAGTCATGTGATACGTGTGTGATCAGCCACGTGATCAGTGCATGATATCCACGATATCAGTGCATGACAGCCACGTGATCAGTGCATGAGCAGCCACGGGATCAGTGCATGATGAGCCACGTGATCAGTGCAGGATCAATTCGTGATCAGTGCATGATCAGTCACGTGACCAGTACATGGTTGCTACGTGATCGTTGCATGATCAGCCACGTGAGCAGAGCATGATAGCCACGTGATCAGTGCATGATCAGTCACGTGATCAGTACATGATCAGTCACGTGAACAGTGCATGATCATTACGTGATCTTTGCATGATCAGTCACGTTACCAGTATATGGTTGCTACGTGATCATTCCATGACGAGCCACGTGAGCAGTGCATGATAGCCACGTGATGTGTGCATGAGTTACGTGTGCAGAGTATGATCAGCCACGTGATCAGTGCATGAGTGCCACGTGATCAGTGCACGATATGTCACGTGACAGGTGTGTGATCAGCCACGTGAACAGTGCATGTTCAGCCACGTGATCAGTGCATGATAGCCACGTGATCAGTGCATGATCAGTTACGTGAGCAGTGTATGATCAGCCACGTGATCAGTGCATGATTGCCACGTGATCAGTGCATGATCAGTTACGTGAGCAGTGTATGATCAGCCACGTTATCAGTGCATGGTCAGACACGTGAACAGTGTATGATCAGCCACGTGATCAGTGCATGATATCCAAGTGATCAGTGCATGAGCATCACGTGATCAGTGTATGATCAGCCACGTGAACAGTGCATGCTCAGTCACGTGATCTGGGCCTGCTGAGCTGCGTGATTACTGTCTGCTCATCTGCTTGACAATTACCAGCTGAGCTGCACGATTCCTGCCTGTCATCTGCTTGACAATTGCCAGCTGTGCTGCGTAATTCCTGCCTGCTCAGCTGCTTGATTATTGCCAGCTGAGCAGCATGATTCCTCACACCTGAGTTCCATGATTATTGCCTGCTGACTGTTTGATTCGTGCCTACTCAGCTCTTTGTTTATTGCCTCCAGAGGCACATGATCAGTGTATGATAGCAAACATGATCAGCGCATGATCAGTCACATGATCAGCGCCATTAAGTCACGTGATCACTACATGATAGTCATGTGATCAGTCCATGCTCAGTCACGGTATCAGTGCATGATCAGCCACGTGATCAGTGCATGATCTGTCACAAGATTAGTGTATGATCATCCACGTGATCAGTGCACGGGCAGTCATGTGATCAGTGCATGATATAGACGTGAACAGTGCATGATCAGTCTCGTGATCCGTGCATGATAGCCACGTGATCAGTGCATGATCAGTCACCTGATGGGTGTATGATCATTCACGTGACCTGTACATTGTAGCTACATGATCATTGCATGATCAGCCACGTGAGTAGTTCATGATAGCCACGTGATCACTGCATGATCAGTCACGTGATCAGTGCATGATCAGTCATGTGACCAGTGCATGGTAGCTGCGTGATCATGGCATGATCAGCCACGTGAGCAGTGCATGATAGCCACGTGATCAGTGCATGATCAGACACGAGATCAGTGCATGATCAGTCACGTGATCAGTGCATGATCAGCCACGTGATCAGTGCATGACCAGGCACGTGATCAGTGTATGTCCAGCCAAATGATCAGTGCATGATACCCACGTGATCAGTGCATGATCAGTCACGTGATCAGTGCATGATCAGTTATGTGATCAGTGTATGATCAGCCACGTGATCAGTGCATGATCAGCCACATGATCATTGCATGATCAATTACGTGATCAGTGCATGATCAGTCACGTGACCAGTACATGGTAGCTACGTGATCATTGCCTGATCAGCCACATGATCAGTGCATGACAGCCACGTGATCAGTGCATGAGAGCCACGTGATCAGTGCATGATCAGTCACGTGATACATGTGTGATCAGCCACAAGATCAGTGCATGATGAGCCACGTGATCAGTGCAGGATCAATTACGTGATCAGTGCATGATCAGTCACGTGACCAGTACATGGTAGCTATGTGATCATTGCCTGATCAGCCACATGATCAGTGCATGATAGCCACGTGATCAGTGCATGATAGCCACGTGATCAGTGCATGATCAGTCATGTGATACGTGTGTGATCAGCCACGTGATCAGTGCATGATATCCACGTGATCAGTGCATGACAGCCACGTGATCAGTGCATGAGAGCCACGGGATCAGTGCATGATCAGTCACGTGATACATGTGTGATCAGCCACGTGATCAGTGCATGATGAGCCACGTGATCAGTGCAGGATCAATTACGTGATCAGTGCATGATCAGTCACGTGACCAGTACTTGGTTGCTACGTGATCGTTGCATGATCAGCCACGTGAGCAGAGCATGATAGCCACGTGGTCAGTGCATGATCAGTCACGTGATCAGTACATGATCAGTCACGTGAACAGTGCATGATCATTTACGTGATCTTTGCATGATCAGTCACGTTACCAGTATATGGTTGCTACGTGATCATTCCATGACGAGCCACGTGAGCAGTGCATGATAGCCACGTGATGTGTGCATGAGTTACGTGAGCAGAGTATGATCAGCCACGTGATCAGTGCATGAGTGCCACGTGATCAGTGCATGATATGTCACGTGACAGGTGTGTGATCAGCCACGTGAACAGTGCATGTTCAGCCACGTGATCAGTGCATGATAGCCACGTGATCAGTGCATGATCAGTTACGTGAGCAGTGTATGATCAGCCACGTGATCAGTGCATGGTCAGACACGTGAACAGTGTATGATCAGCCACGTGATCAGTGCATGATATCCAAGTGATCAGTGCATGATCATCACGTGATCAGTGTATGATCAGCCACGTGAACAGTGCATGCTCAGTCACTTGATCTGGGCCTGCTGAGCTGCGTGATTACTGTCTGCTCATCTGCTTGACAATTGCCAGCTGAGCTGCACGATTCCTGCCTGTCATCTGCTTGACAATTGCCAGCTGTGCTGCGTAATTCCTGCCTGCTCAGCTGCTTGATTATTGCCAGCTGAGCAGCATGATTCCTCACACCTGAGTTCCATGATTATTGCCTGCTGACTGTTTGATTCGTGCCTACTCAGCTCTTTGTTTATTGCCTCCAGAGGCACATGATCAGTGTATGATAGCAAACATGATCAGCGCATGATCAGTCACATGATCAGCGCCATTAAGTCACGTGATCACTACATGATAGTCATGTGATCAGTCCATGCTCAGTCACGGTATCAGTGCATGATCAGCCACGTGATCAGTGCATGATCTGTCACAAGATTAGTGTATGATCATCCACGTGATCAGTGCACGGGCAGTCATGTGATCAGTGCATGATATAGACGTGAACAGTGCATGATCAGTCTCGTGATCAGTGCATGATAGCCACGTGATCAGTGCATGATCAGTCACCTGATGGGTGTATGATCATTCACGTGACCTGTACATGGTAGCTACATGATCATTGCATGATCAGCCACGTGAGTAGTTCATGATAGCCTCGTGATCACTGCATGATCAGTCACGTGATCAGTGCATGATCAGTCATGTGACCAGTACATGGTAGCTGCGTGATCATGGCATGATCAGCCACGTGAGCAGTGCATGATAGCCACGTGATCAGTGCATGATCAGACACGAGATCAGTGCATGATCAATTACGTGCTCAGTGCATGATCAGTCACGTGATCAGTGCATGGTCAGTCACGTGATTAGTTCATGATTAGCCACGTGAGCAGTGCATGATAGCCACGTGATCAGTGCATGATCAGCCACGTGATCAGTGCATGATCAATTACGTGATTAGTGCATGATCAGTTACGTGAGCTGTGTATGATCAGCCACGTGATCAGTGCATGGTCAGACACGTCAACAGTGTATGATCAGCCACGTGATCAGTGCATGATATCCAAGTGATCAGTGCATGATCATCACGTGATCAGTGTATGATCAGCCACGTGAACAGTGCATGCTCAGTCACGTGATCTGGGCCTGCTGAGCTGCGTGATTACTGTCTGCTCATCTGCTTGACAATTGCGAGCTGAGCTGCACGATTCCTGCCTGTCATCTGCTTGACAATTGCCAGCTGTGCTGGGTAATTCCTGCCTGCTCAGCTGCTTGATTATTGCCAGCTGAGCAGCATGATTCCTCACACCTGAGTTCCATGATTATTGCCTGCTGACTGTTTGATTCGTGCCTATTCAGCTCTTTGTTTATTGCCTCCAGAGGCACATGATCAGTGTATGATAGCAAACATGATCAGCGCATGATCAGTCACATGATCAGCGCCATTAAGTCACGTGATCACTACATGATAGTCATGTGATCAGTCCATGCTCAGTCACGGTATCAGTGCATGATCAGCCATGTGATCAGTGCATGATCTGTCACAAGCTTAGTGTATGAAAATCCACGTGATCAGTGCACAGGCAGTCATGTAATCAGTGCATGATATAGACGTGAACAGTGCATGATCAGTCTCGTGATCAGTGCATGAGAGCCACGTGATCAGTGCATGATCAGTCACGTGATACATGTGTGATCAGCCACGTGATCAGTGCATGATGAGCCACGTGATCAGTGCAGGATCAATTACGTGATCAGTGCATGATCAGTCACGTGACCAGTACATGGTAGCTATGTGATCATTGCCTGATCAGCCACATGATCAGTGCATGATAGCCACGTGATCAGTGCATGATCAGACACGAGATCAGTGCATGATCAGTCACGTGATCAGTGCATGATCAGCCACGTGATCAGTGTATGACCAGGCACGTGATTAGTGTATGTCCAGCCAAGTGATCAGTGCATGATAGCCACGTGATCAGTGCATGATCAGTTATGTGATCAGTGTATGATCAGCCACGTGATCAGTGCATGATCAGCCACATGATCAGTGCATGATCAATTACGTGATCAGTGCATGATCAGTCACGTGACCAGTACATGGTAGCTACGTGATCATTGCCTGATCAGCCACATGATCAGTGCATGATAGCCACGTGATCAGTGCATGATAGCCACGTGATCAGTGCATGATCAGTCATGTGATACGTGTGTGATCAACCACGTGATCAATGCATGATATCCACGTGATCAGTGCATGACAGCCACGTGATCAGTGCATGAGAGCCACGGGATCAGTGCATGATCAGTCACGTGATACATGTGTGATCAGCCACGTGATCAGTGCATGATAAGCCACGTGATCAGTGCACGATCAATTACGTGATCAGTGCATGATCACTCACGTCACCAGTACATGGTTGCTACGTGATCGTTGCATGATCCTCCACGTGAGCAGAGCATGATAGCCACGTGGTCAGTGCATGATCAGTCACGTGATCAGTACATGATCAGTCACGTGAACAGTGCATGATCATTTACGTGATCTTTGCATGATCAGTCACGTTACCAGTATATGGTTGCTACGTGATCATTCCATGACGAGCCACGTGAGCAGTGCATGATAGCCACGTAATGTGTGCATGAGTTACGTGAGCAGAGTATGATCAGCCACGTGATCAGTGCATGAGTGCCACATGATCAGTGCATGATATGTCACGTGACAGGTGTGTGATCAGCCACGTGAACAGTGCATGTTCAGCCACGTGATCAGTGCATGATAGCCACGTGATCAGTGCATGATCAATTACGTGAGCAGTGTATGATCAGCCACGTGATCAGTGCATGGTCAGACACGTGAACAGTGTATGATCAGCCACGTGATCAATGCATGATAGCCACGTGATCAGTGCATGATAGCCACGTGATCAGTGCATGATCAGTCATGTGATACGTGTGTGATCAGCCACGTGATCAGTGCATGATCTGTCACAAGATTAGTGCATGATCATCCACGTGATCAATGCACGGGCAGTCATGTGATCAGTGCATGATATAGACGTGAACAGTGCATGATCAGTCTCGTGATCAGTGCATGATATCCAAGTGATCAGTGCCTGATCATCACGTGATCAGTGTATGATCAGCCACGTGAACAGTGCATGCTCAGTCACGTGATCTGGGCCTGCTGAGCTGCGTGATTACTGTCTGCTCATCTGCTTGACAATTGCCAGCTGAGCTGCACGATTCCTGCCTGTCATCTGCTTGACAATTGCCAGCTGTGCTGCGTAATTCCTGCCTGCTCAGCTGCTTGATTATTGCCAGCTGAGCAGCATGATTCCTCACACCTGTGTTCCATGATTATTGCCTGCTGACTGTTTGATTCGTGCCTACTCAGCTCTTTGTTTATTTCCTCCAGAGGCACATGATCACTGTATGATAGCAAACATGATCAGCGCATGATCAGTCACATGATCAGCGCCATTAAGTCACGTGATCACTACATGATAGTCATGTGATCAGTCCATGCTCAGTCACGGTATCAGTGCATGATCAGCCACGTGATCAGTGCATGATAGCCACGTGATCATTGCATGATAGCCACGTGATCAGTCCATGATCAGCCAGGTGATCAGTGAATGACTGCTACGTGATCAGTTCATGATTAGTCACGTGATCTGTGCATGACCAGGCAGGTGATCAGTATATGATCAGCCACGTGAACAGTGCATGATAGCCACGTGATCAGTGCATGATCAGTCACGTGATCAGTGCATGATCAGTCACGTGATCATTGTATGACCAGCCATGTGATCAGTGCATGATAGCCACGTGATCAGTGCATGATCAGCCACATGAGCCGTGCATGATAGCCACGAGATCAGTGCATGATCAGTCACGTGATCAGTGCATGATCACTCACGTGAACAGTGCATGATAAGTCAACTGATCAGTGCATGATCAATTACGTGATCAGTGCATGATCACTCACGTGACCAGTACATGGTAGCTACGTGATCATTGCATGAACAGCAACGTGAGCAGTGCATGATAGCCACGTGATCAGTGCATGATCAGTCACGTGATCAGTGCATGATCAGCCACGTGATCAGTGCATGATCAGCCAAATGATCAGTGCATGATCAATTACGTGATCAGTGCATGATCAGTCACGTGATCAGTGCATGGTCAGTCACGTGATCAGTGCATGAACAGCCAAATGATCAGTGCATGATCAATTACGTGATCAGTGCATGATCACTCACGTGACCAGTACATGGTAGCTACGTGATCATTGCATGAACAGCCACATGAGCAGTGCATGAACAGCCACGTGAGCAGTGCATGATAGCCACGTTATCAGTGCATGATAGCCACGTGATCAGTGCATGATCAGCCACGTGATCAGTGCATGATCAATTACGTGATTAGTGCATGATCAGTTACGTGAGCAGTGTATGATCAGCCTACGTGATCAGTGCATGGTCAGACACGTCAACAGTGCATGATCACCCACGTGATCAGTACATGATATCCAAGTGATCAGTGCACGATCAATCACGTGATCAGTGTATGATCAGCCACATGAACAGTGCATGCTCAGTCACGTGATCAGGGCCTGCTGATCTGCGTGATTACTGTCTGCTCATCTGCTTGACAATTGCCAGCTGAGCTGCATGATTCCTGCCTGTCATCTGCTTGACAATTGCCAGCTGTTCTGCGTAATTCCTGCCTGCTCAACTGCTTGATTATTGTCAGCTGAGCAGCATGATTCCTCACACCTGAGTTCCATGATTATTCTCTGCTGACTGTTTGATTCGTGTCTACTCAGCTCTTTGTTTATTGCCTCCAGAGGCACACGATCAGTGTATGATAGCAAACATGATCAGCGCATGATCAGTCACATGATCAGAGCCATTAAGTCACGTGATCACTACATGATAGTCATGTGATCAGTCCATGCTCAGTCACGGTATCAGTGCATGATCAGCCTCCTGATCAGTGCATGATAGCCACGTGATCATTGCATGATAGCCACGTGATCAGTCCATGATAAGCCAGGTGATCAGTGAATGACTGCTACGTGATCAGTTCATGATTAGTCACGTGATCTGTGCATGACCAGGCAGGTGATCAGTATATGATCAGCCACGTGAGCAGTGCATTATAGCCACGTGATCAGTGCATGATCAGTCACCTGATGGGTGTATGATCAGTCACGTGACCGGTACATGGTAGCTACATGATCATTCCATGATCAGCCACGTGAGTAGTGCATGATAGCCACGTGATCAGTGCATGATCAGTGACGTGATCAGTGCATGATCAGTGATTTAATCTGTGCATGACCAGGCACGTGATCAGTGTATGACCAGCCATGTGATCAGTGCATGATAGCCACGTGATCAGTGCATGATCAGTCACGTGATCTGTGCATGATCAGTCACGTGATCAGTGCATGATCAGCCACATGATCAGTGCATGATCAATTACATGGTCAGTGCATGATCACTCACGTGACCACTACATGGTAGCTGCGTGATCAGTGTATGACCAGCCATGTGATCAGTGCATGATAAGTCACGTGATCAGTGCATGATCAGTCAAGTGATCAGTGCATGATCAGCCACATGATCAGTGCATGATCAGTTATGTCATCAGTGCATGATCAGTCACGTGACCAGTACATGGTAGCTGCGTGATCAGTGTATGACCAGCCAAGTGATCAGTGCATGATAGCCACGTTATCAGTGCATGATCATTCAGGTGATCAGTGCATGATCAGTCACGTGATCAGTGCATGATCAGCCACATGATCAGTGCATTATCAGTCACGTGACCAGTACATGGTAGCTGAGTGATCATTTCATGATCAGCCACGTGATCAGTGCATGATAGCCACGTGATCAGTGCATGATCAGTTACCTGAGCAGTGTATGATCAGCCACGTGATCAGTGCATGGTCAGACACGTGAACAGTGTATGATCAGCCACGTAATCAGTGCATGGTCAGTCACGTGATCAGTGCATGTTCATCACGTGATCAGTGTATGAACAGACACGTGAATAGTGCATGCGAAGTCACGTGATCTGGGCCTGCTGAGCTGCGTGATTACTGTCTGCTCATCTGCTTGACAATTGCCAGCTGAGCTGCACAATTCCTGCCTGTCATCTGCTTGACAATTGCCAGCTGTTCTGTGTAATTCCTGCCTGCTCAGCTGCTTGATTATTGCCAACTGAACAGCATGATTCCTCACAGCTGAGTTCCATGATTATTGCCTGCTGACTGTTTGATTCGTGCCTACTCAGCTCTTTGTTTATTGCCTCCAGAGGCACACGATCAGTGTATGCTAGCAAACATGATCAGCGCATGATCAGTCACTTGATCAGAGCCATTAAGTCACGTGATCACTACATGATAGTCATGTGATAAGTCCATGCTGAGTCACGGTATCAGTGCATGATCAGCCACGTGATAAGGGCATGATCAGCAAGGTGATCAGTTCATGATAGCTATGTGATCAGTTCATGATTTGTCAGGTGATCTGTGCATGACCAGGCAGGTTATCAGTGTATGATCAGCCACGTGATCAGTGCATGATCCGTCACCTGATGGGTGTATGATCAGTCACCTAACCGGTACATGGTAGCTACATGATCATTGCATAATCAGCCACGTGAGTAGTGCATGATAGCCACGTGATCAGTGCATGATCATTCATGTAATCTCTGCATGACCAGGCACGTGACAAGTGTATGACCAGCCATGTGATCAGTGCATGATAGCCACGTGATCAGTGCCTGATCAGTCACGTGATCAGTGCATGATCAGTCACGTGATCAGTGTATGACCAGCCATATGATCAGTGCATGATAGCCACGTGATCAGTGCATGATCAGCCACATGAGCCGTGCATGATAGCCACGAGATCAGTGCATGATCAGTCACGTGATCAGTGCATGATCACTCACGTGAACAGTGCATGATAAGTCAACTGATCAGTGCATGATCAATTACGTGATCAGTGCATGATCACTCACGTGACCAGTACATGGTAGCTACGTGATCATTGCATGAACAGCCACGTGAGCAGTGCATGATAGCCACGTTATCAGTGCATGATCAGTCACGTGATCAGTGCATGATCAGCCAAATGATCAGTGCATGATCAATACGTGATCAGTGCATGATCAGTCACGTGATCAGTGCATGGTCAGTCACGTGATTAGTTCATGATTAGCCACGTGAGCAGTGCATGATAGCCACGTGATCAGTGCATGATCAGCCACGTGATCAGTGCATGATCAATTACGTGATTAGTGCATGATCAGTTACGTGAGCTGTGTATGATCAGCCACGTGATCAGTGCATGGTCAGACACGTCAACAGTGTATGATCAGCCACGTGATCAGTGCATGATATCCAAGTGATCAGTGCATGATCATCACGTGATCAGTGTATGATCAGCCACGTGAACAGTGCATGCTCAGTCACGTGATCTGGGCCTGCTGAGCTGCGTGATTACTGTCTGCTCATCTGCTTGACAATTGCGAGCTGAGCTGCACGATTCCTGCCTGTCATCTGCTTGACAATTGCCAGCTGTGCTGGGTAATTCCTGCCTGCTCAGCTGCTTGATTATTGCCAGCTGAGCAGCATGATTCCTCACACCTGAGTTCCATGATTATTGCCTGCTGACTGTTTGATTCGTGCCTATTCAGCTCTTTGTTTATTGCCTCCAGAGGCACATGATCAGTGTATGATAGCAAACATGATCAGCGCATGATCAGTCACATGATCAGCGCCATTAAGTCACGTGATCACTACATGATAGTCATGTGATCAGTCCATGCTCAGTCACGGTATCAGTGCATGATCAGCCACGTGATCAGTGCATGATCTGTCACAAGATTAGTGTATGATCATCCACGTGATCAGTGCACAGGCAGTCATGTGATCAGTGCATGATATAGACGTGAACAGTGCATGATCAGTCTCGTGATCAGTGCATGAGAGCCACGTGATCAGTGCATGATCAGTCACGTGATACATGTGTGATCAGCCACGTGATCAGTGCATGATGAGCCACGTGATCAGTGCAGGATCAATTACGTGATCAGTGCATGATCAGTCACGTGACCAGTACATGGTAGCTATGTGATCATTGCCTGATCAGCCATGATCAGTGCATGATAACCACGTGATCAGTGCATGATAGCCACGTGATCAGTGCATGATCAGTCATGTGATACGTGTGTGATCAGCCACGTGATCAGTGCATGATATCACGTGATCAGTGCATGACAGCCACGTGATCAGTGCATGAGAGCCACGTGATCAGTGCATGATCAGTCGTGATACATGTGTGATCAGCCACGTGATCAGTGCATGATGAGCCACGTGATCAGTGCAGGATCAATTACGTGATCAGTGCATGATCAGTCACGTGACCAGTACATGGTTGCTACGTGATCGTTGCATGATCAGCCACGTGAGCAGAGCATGATAGCCACGTGGTCAGTGCATGATCAGTCACGTGATCAGTACATGATCAGTCACGTGAACAGTGCATGATCATTTACGTGATCTTTGCATGATCAGTCACGTTACCAGTATATGGTTGCTACGTGATCATTCCATGACAGCCACGTGAGCAGTGCATGATAGCCACGTGATGTGTGCATGAGTTACGTGAGCAGAGTATGATCAACCACGTGATCAGTGCATGAGTGCCACGTGATCAGTGCATGATATGTCACGTGACAGGTGTGTGATCAGCCACGTGAACAGTGCATGTTCAGCCACGTGATCAGTGCATGATAGCCACGTGATCAGTGCATGATCAGTTACGTGAGCAGTGTATGATCAGCCACGTGATCAGTGCATGAGCCACGTGATCAGTGCATGATCAGTCACGTGAAACATGTGTGATCAGCCACGTGATCAGTGCATGATGAGCCACGTGATCAGTGCAGGATCAATTACGTGATCAGTGCATGATCAGTCACGTGATCAGTACATGATCAGTCACATGAACAGTGCATGATCATTTACGTGATCTTTGCATGATCAGTCACGTCACCAGTACATGGTTGATACGTGATCGTTGCATGATCAGCCAGGTGAGCAGAGCATGATAGCCACGTGGTCAGTGCATGATCTGTCACGTGATCATTACATGATCAGTCACATGAACAGTGCATGATCATTTACGTGATCTTTGCATGATCAGTCACGTTACCAGTATATGGTTGCTACGTGATCATTCCATGACGAGCCACGTGAGCAGTGCAAGATAGCCACGTGATGTGTGCATGAGTTACGTGAGCAGAGTATGATCATCCACGTGATCAGTGCACGGGCAGTCATGTGATCAGTGCATGATATAGACGTGAACAGTGCATGATCAGTCTCGTGATCAGTGCATGATAGCCACGTGATCAGTGCATGATCAGTCACCTGATGGGTGTATGATCATTCACGTGACCGTACATGGTAGCTACATGATCATTGCATGATCAGCCACGTGAGTAGTTCATGATAGCCACGTGATCACTGCATGATCAGTCAAGTGATCAGTGCATGATCAGTCATGTGACCAGTACATGGTAGCTGCGTGATCATGGCATGATCAGCCACGTGAGCAGTGCATGATAGCCACGTGATCAGTGCATGATCAGACAGGAGATCAGTGCATGATCAGTCACGTGATCAGTGCATGATCAGCCACATGATCAGTGCATGACCAGGCACGTGATCAGTGTATGTCCAGCCAAGTGATCAGTGCATGATAGCCACGTGATCAGTGCATGATCAGTCACGTGATCAGTGCATGATCAGTTATGTGATCAGTGTATGATCAGCCACGTGATCAGTGCATGATCAATTACGTGATCAGTGCATGATCACTCACGTGACCAGTACATGGTAGCTACGTGATCATTGCCTGATCAGCCACATGATCAGTGCATGATAGCCAGGTGATCAGTGCATGATCAGTCACGTGATCAGTGCATGATCAGTTATGTGATCAGTGTATGATCAGCCACGTGATCAGTGCATGATCAGTCACGTGATCAGTGCATGATCAGTTATGTGATCAGTGTATGATCAACCACGTGATCAGTGCATGATCAGCCACATGATCAGTGCATGATCAATTACGTGATCAGTGCATGATCAGTCACGTGACCAGTACATGGTAGCTACGTGATCATTGCCTGATCAGCCACATGATCAGTGCATGATAGCCACTTGATCAGTGCATGATAGCCACGTGATCAGTGCATGATCAGTCATGTGATACGTGTGTGATCAGCCACGTGATCAGTGCATGATATCCACGTGATCAGTGCATGACAGCCACGTGATCAGTACATGAGAGCCACGGGATCAGTGCATGATCAGTCACGTGATACATGTGTGATCAGCCACGTGATCAGTGCATGATGAGCCACGTGATCAGTGCAGGATCAATTACGTGATCAGTGCATGATCAGTCACGTGACCAGTACATGGTTGCTACGTGATCGTTGCATGATCAGCCACGTGAGCAGTGCATGATAGCCACATGGTCAGTGCATGATCAGTCACGTGATCAGTACATGATCAGTCACGTGAACAGTGCATGATCATTTACGTGATCTTGGCATGATCAGTCACGTTACAGTATATGGTTGCTACGTGATCATTCCATGACGAGCCACGTGAGCAGTGCATGATAGCCACGTAATGTATGCATGAGTTACGTGAGCAGAGTATGATCAGCCACGTGATCAGTGCATGAGTGCGACGTGATCAGTGCATGATATGTCACGTGACAGGTGTGTGATCAGCCACGTGAACAGTGCATGTTCAGCCACGTGATCAGTGCATGATAGCCACGTGATCAGTGCATGATCAGTTACGTGAGCAGTGTATGATCAGCCACGTGATCAGTGCATGGTCAGAACGTGAACAGTGTATGATCAGCCACGTGATCAATGCATGATAGCAACGTGATCAGTACATGATAGTCACGTGATCAGTGCATGATCAGTCATGTGATACGTGTGTGATCAGCCACGTGATCAGTGCATGATCTGTCACAATATTAGTGTATGATCATCCACGTGATCAGTGCACGGGCAGTCATGTGATCAGTGCATGATATAGACGTGAACAGTGCATGATCAGTCTCGTGATCAGTGCATGATAGCCATGTGATCAGTGCATGATCAGTCACCTGATGGGTGTATGATCATTCACGTGATCTGTACATGGTAGCTACATGATCAGTGCATGATCAGCCACGTGATCAGTGCATGATAGCCACGTGATCACCATGATCAGTCACGTGATCAGTGCATGATCAG